>NW_026732394.1:5000-105000 GCF_028476545.2 Physella acuta
TCTGAATACCGTATGTCTGTCTCACTAAGGTATGCCTGTCTCACTAAGTTTTGTCTGTCTGAATACCGTATGTCTGTCTCACTAAGTTATGCCTGTCTCACTAAGTTTTGTCTGTCTGAATACCGTATGCCTGTCTCACTAAGTTATGCCTGTCTCACTAAGTTTTGTCTGTCTGAATACCGTATGCCTGTCTCACTAATTATGCCTGTCTCACTAAGTTTTGTCTGTCTGAATACCGTATGCCTGTCTCACTAAGTTATGCCTGTCTCACTAAGTTTTGTCTGTCTGAATACCGTATGCCTGTCTCACTAAGGTATGCCTGTCTGAATACCGTATGACCTGGTCCATTATTTTAATGATTGCGATGATGGAATGTTTACAGTACCGTGCCCTTATTTTAATGATTGCGATGATGGAATGTTTACAGTACCGTGCCCTTATTTTAATGATTGGATGTTTACAATACCGTGCCCTTATTTTAATGATCGAATGTTTACAATACCGTGCCCTTATTTTAATGATCGAATGTTTACAGTACCGTGCCCTTATTTTAATGATCGAATGTTTACAGTACCGTGCCCTTATTTTAATGATCGAATGTTTACAGTACCGTGCCCTTATTTTAATAATTGAATGTTTACAGTACCATGCCCTTATTTTAATGATTGCTATGATTGAATGTTTACAGTACCGTGCCCTTATTTTAATAATTGAATGTTTACAGTACCATGCCCTTATTTTAATAACTGAATGTTTACAGTACCGTGTCGTCTGTACTAAACGCCCTAGGCGCTATCACGTGGGAGGACCTTCTAAAGCCCCATATGGAGACGAGATTAACGGAACATCAGAAAACCATTTTAATCAAGATTATCGGTAAGATTAAGAGGGGTCAACCGTTGGTTGTAATTATGTCAATCAACTTGACTTTGGGCTGTATTAAAATGTAATGTTCTGACTTGATTAAAAATGTAATGTTCTGATAACATTTGGACACGTTTAGCTTACAACCAGCTTAGAGCCAGGCATGATATTTGAAGGGCTTCTGATTGGTATTATTACATTTTATAAAGTGTCTTAAAGAAAGAAAACATACATTTCCTACGTGTATTATTGCTTCTTCCCTAACGTGCGTCAGGTACCCCTCAGGCTTGAAACCTGGATCCGAACTCGAGATGTACAAACTAGCTGTTAAACTCTCTACCATTCGACCACGCGTCCCCTTTTTAAAACAAATTACAATTAAAACTTTGAACTCTGACTTAATGTGTTACCTATCTACCAGTTGTTTTCTATGGTCTGCTGGCTATCGGGGTCAGTTTCCTGGCTCAGGCTCTCCAAGGAACGGTTGTACAGGTAAGTGTTTGGATCATTAACGGTCGTGTAGGTAAGTATTTGGATCATTAACGCTCGTGCAGGTAAGGGTTTAGATCATTAACGGTCGTGTAGGTGTTGGATCATTAACGGTCGTGAAGGTAAGTGTTTGGATCATTAACGGTCGTGAAGGTAAGTGTTTGGATCATAAGAAGATTCCATCTCACAATAAATGGTTCTGATTGCTGGTACATTCAAGTCTGGTTGAGCCCAAACATACCGAAGACATTGGAGAAGGTGGACAGATCACCTGACTAGTCTGAGACGGTTGAAATGTACGGTGAACGTAAGCTGTGTGCGTGTTAGCCTGGAGCCAGGTGAAAGTTGAATGCTCTCATGTTGCAGGCTGCCCTGAGTTTTGTTGGCTCTGTCAACGGACCTTTAACTGGGATGTTCCTGTTGGGGGCGCTCTTTCCCTGTGCTAATAAATACGTAAGAGTTGTTTTTACCTTCGTTTTTCTCTCCCTCATCTCCTTTCTCTCATTTTCTCCGCCTCCTCCCATTTTTTGTCTTTACTCAGCTGCTATAAATAAATCTTACACTTAAAAATTAGCAAACGTGCATTGTTATCGTAAATATTGTGTACCCATGTCTGACGAGAAAATGATTTACCATGGCATTAATGAGTGGATGTCAGGAGCTTCAAGTTCCCTCTAGATCACGACACACCATTGTCGACTAAATCAATGGCTTCTCTATGTTCTCATCACACCACTGTACAGCCAACATTGGCTCGACTAAATCAATGGCTTCTCTATGTTCTCAGGGTGTTGTTTCCGGCGCTCTGGTCGGCGTGGGGTTTAGCCTGTGGCTGTCTGTGGGCTCGTATCTCCATGGCATCCCCCTCCCACAGAAACCCTACCCCAATGGCACCTGTCACGTGACTGCAGGGAACTGGTCCACAACCAATGTGACGTCACTAGTGCTGCCAGATGTGGACGCTGCTATTGTAGACAGGTGTGTTTTAGACAGGTGTGTTTTAGACAGGTGTGTTGTAGACAGGTGTGTTGTAGACAGGTGTGTTGTAGACAGGTGTGTTGTAGACAGGTGTGTTTTAGACAGGTGTGTTTTAGACAGGTGTGTTTTAGACAGGTGTGTTTTAGACAGGTGTGTTGTAGACAGGTGTGTTTTAGACAGGTGTGTTTTAGACAGGTGTGTTTTAGACAGGTGTGTTTTAGACAGGTGTGTTGTAGACAGGTGTGTTTTAGACAGGTGTGTTTTAGACAGGTGTGTTGTAGAAAGGTGTGTTGGTCTATTTGTTGTTTGTGGATATTCACAGGTGTGGTGATCTAGTTTTTGAGAAAAATAGGTATGTTGGTCTACTAACTGAAAGAAAGTAAAATAAAATGTTTAAAAAAGGTAACCAGCACATTTTTGGCCAGATGTAAAACTCTTTGTATTTTTGTACTTTGGAGCTGAGTTGAAAAACTTCAGGTCATATTTTGTTTTATTAACTCCCTTTGCAGAGGAATTCTTCACAATTTTTACAGCATTTCGTACTTGTGGTATTCTGCTATTGGCATCATTACAGTGATTTTTGTTGGTCTATTGGTCAGCTTTATTACAGGTGAATAAATGTTTCTGAATAGAATCTAGTTTCAAACATTTCGAATTGCTGTGCTATTTACAAAAATTTCGTGACAACGTTAATGACGAACTAATGTAAGTAGAAAATAGTTAAATCCACACTAATTTCTTATCAACAAATCCAGTCGCAGGTCTTGTATGCTGTACAAGTCCCACACCCATTGAATCACAAGTTCTAGCCTTATTTGTCCCAATACCCATCAAGTCACAAGTTCTAACCTGTTTTTCCCATTACCCATCAATGTAGCCTGTTTTTCCCATTACCCATCAATGTAGCCTGTTTTTCCCATTACCCAGCAATGTAGCCTGTTTTTCCCATTACCCATCAATGTAGCCTGTTTTTCCCATTACCCATCAATGTAGCCTGTTTTTCCCATTACCCATCAATGTAGCCTGTTTTTCCCATTACCCATCAATGTAGCCTGTTTTTCCCATTACCCATCAATGTAGCCTGTTTTTCCCATTACCCATCAATGTAGCCTGTTTTTCCCATTACCCATCAATGTAGCCTGTTTTTCCCATTACCCATCAATGTAGCCTGTTTTTCCCATTACCCAGCAATGTAGCCTGTTTTTCCCATTACCCAGCAATGTAGCCTGTTTTTCCCATTACCCATCAATGTAGCCTGTTTTTCCCATTACCCATCAATGTAGCCTGTTTTTCCCATTACCCATCAATGTAGCCTGTTTTTCCCATTACCCATCAATGTAGCCTGTTTTTCCCATTACCCAGCAATGTAGCCTGTTTTTCCCATTACCCAGCAATGTAGCCTGTTTTTCCCATTACCCAGCAATGTAGCCTGTTTTTCCCATTACCCATCAATGTAGCCTGTTTTTCCCATTACCCATCAATGTAGCCTGTTTTTCCCATTACCCAGCAATGTAGCCTGTTTTTCCCATTACCCATCAATGTAGCCTGTTTTTCCCATTACCCAGCAATGTAGCCTGTTTTTCCCATTACCCATCAATGTAGCCTGTTTTTCCCATTACCCAGCAATGTAGCCTGTTTTTCCCATTACCCATCAATGTAGCCTGTTTTTCCCATTACCCATCAATGTAGCCTGTTTTTCCCATTACCCATCAATGTAGCCTGTTTTTCCCATTACCCATCAATGTAGCCTGTTTTTCCCATTACCCATCAATGTAGCCTGTTTTTCCCATTACCCAGCAATGTAGCCTGTTTTTCCCATTACCCATCAATGTAGCCTGTTTTTCCCATTACCCAGCAATGTAGCCTGTTTTTCCCATTACCCATCAATGTAGCCTGTTTTTCCCATTACCCATCAATGTAGCCTGTTTTTCCCATTACCCATCAATGTAGCCTGTTTTTCCCATTACCCATCAATGTAGCCTGTTTTTCCCATTACCCATCAATGTAGCCTGTTTTTCCCATTACCCAGCAATGTAGCCTGTTTTTCCCATTACCCAGCAATGTAGCCTGTTTTTCCCATTACCCATCAATGTAGCCTGTTTTTCCCATTACCCAGCAATGTAGCCTGTTTTTCCCATTACCCATCAATGTAGCCTGTTTTTCCCATTACCCATCAATGTAGCCTGTTTTTCCCATTTCCCATCAATGTAGCCTGTTTTTCCCATTACCCAGCAATGTAGCCTGTTTGTGCCAATACCCATCAAGTCACAAGTTCTAGCCAGAGGCGTAGCGACCCTACCCGGCGCCCGGGGACAAACTTTCGATTTGCACCCCCCCTCGTACTTTTGAGTTGCATCCCCCCTCAAACTTGCGATTTGTTTTTCCAACCCATTTTTGCGCCCCCCCCCCTAAGGTCGGCGCCCGGGACATATGTCCCCCCCCCCCCTCGCTACGCCTCTGGTTCTAGCCTGTTTTTCCCATTACCCACCAAGACACAAGTTCTAGCCTGTTTGTCCCATCATCGACTCTAGGCCGAAGCTCTACTGGTGAGGTGCCCTTGAAGTACCAGATACCCGTATGTTCCAGACTTTGCTGCTGTCTGCCGGTCACGTGGCTACGGAAGTTCAACTGTCACAGAACATTTGATGAGTGTGAGGTAAGTTGTGCTGGTGTGACCTCAATGGCAACATGTGGGTCATAGCATGAGACGGTAATGGTAGTCTGTTGGTCATAGCATGAGACGGTAATGGTATTGTTGTCAGCATCACAACTAGTGCCGTTTGTTTCTCTACCTTTTTTAAATTTAATATTAGAGGAGATTAATCAAGTCACAGTACAAATTCACCATCATTAATTATACCACATAATTAAGTATAGGATCATGTTACGGCGAGTTGACTTTGACATTATATTGTTTTTCTTTATGGAAGTGTTTCCAGAGACTTTCTTTAAACTAGAAGATCTGCAAGGCAGCAGTAGTTTCCTCTGTAGGCTGCCTGCCCCAAACAGCCTCATCTGCCCCAAACAGCCTCATCTGCCCCAAACAGCCTCATCTGCCCCAAATAGTCTCATCTGCCCTTGTTGCTGCCTGCCTCAGTCTCATCTGCCCTTGTTGCTGCCTGCCCCAAACAGCCTCATCTGCCCTTGTTGCTGCCTGCCCCAAACAGCCTCATCTGCCCTTGTTGCTGCCTGCCCCAAATAGCCTCCTCTGCCCTTTAGGCTGCCTGCCCCAAACAGCCTCATCTGCCCTTGTTGCTGCCTGCCCCAAACAGCCTCATCTGCCCTTGTTGCTGCCTGCCCCAAATAGCCTCCTCTGCCCTTTAGGCTGCCTGCCCCAAACAGCCTCATCTGCCCTTGTTGCTGCCTGCCCCAAATAGCCTCCTCTGCCCTTTAGGCTGCCTGCCCCAAACAGCCTCATCTGCCCTTGTTGCTGCCTGCCCCAAATAGCCTCCTCTGCCCTTTAGGCTGCCTGCCTCAAACAGCCTTATCTGCCTTTGTTGATGCCTTCCCCAAACAATGTCTTCTGCCCTTGTTGCTGCCTGCCCCAAACAGCCTCATCTGCCCTTTAGGGTGCCTGCCATAAATGAGCCTCCTCTGCCCTAGTGGCTACCACGATACTTCACTTATTTATTCTATAAGTGAAAGACGATCTTTCACATATCCATCCAGTTGTTAACAGACTGTCCCATCCTATGACAGAATAGACCTTAGCTTTTACAATCATACTCGATAATAAAACATATTCATGGTATTGAAATTGTTGTTGATTGTACTTTTTAGGGCCAGAAACCTGATACGGAAGAAAATGAGCTCCATGTTTTAGACACACGGAAACCTATACATAAGGGAGAAATGACTTACCATGTAACCAGAGCTGATAACAACGGTAGGCACACCCCATCTTTAGTTCGCAATTTTCTGAGGCTGATTTAAGCGTGATTGTAAAAGTACTTAGACGGTTATAATTTAGTAATGTTTTATTTGTTTCACTATTGTTTTACAGGTAAAACTCTGCTAGAAACGGACTACAGTAACGGTTGTGTTGTTGGTGGCCCGAGTAGTGGGGCTGTAGCTGTTGAGGAAATTAATCTTCTACTGCAGGAGTCAGCAACAAAGACAGGATGAAGCTGTTTCTTAGCTTAGACTGGGACCTGTCCATTAGACTGGGACCTGTCCATTAGACTGGGACCTCTCCATTAGACTGGGACCTGTCCATTAGAATGGGACCTGTCCAGTAGACTGGGACCTTTAGCATTAGACTGGGACCTGTCCATTAGACTGGGACCTGTCCATTAGACTGGGACCTGTCCATTAGACTGGGACCTGTCCAATAGACTGGGACCTGTCCAATAGACGGGGACCTGTCCATTAGACTGGGACCTGTCCATTAGACTGGGACCTGTCCATTAGACTGGGACCTGTCCATTAGACTTGGACGTGGGAGCTTACATCTGACTGAAATCTGAGCCTGGTCCATTTGACTTGAGCCTGGTCCATTTGACTTGAACCTGGTCCATTTGACTCAAGCCTGGTCCATTTGACTTGCGCCTGGTCCATATGACTTGAGCCTGGTCCATTTGACTTGAGCCTGGTCCATTTGACTTGAGCCTGGTCCATTTGACTTGAGCCTGGTCCATTTGACTTGAGCCTGGTCCATTTGACTCGAGCCTGGTCCATTTGACTTCTGATCCATTTGACTTGAGCCTGGTCCATTTGACTTGAGCCTGGTCCATTTGACTTGAGCCTGGTCCATTTGACTTAAGCCTGGTCCATTTGACTTGAGCCTGGTCCATTTGACTTGAGCCTGGTTCATTTGACTTGAGCCTGGTCCATTTGACTTGTGCCTGGTCCATTTGACTTGAGCCTGGTCCATTTGACTTAAGCCTGGTCCATTTGACTTGAGCCTGGTCCATTTCACTTGAGCCTGGTCCATTTGACTCGAGCCTGGTCCATTTGACTTGAGCCTGGTCCATTTGACTTGAGCCTGGTCCATTTGACTTAAGCCTGGTCCATTTGACTTGAGCCTGGTCCATTTGACTCGAGCCTGGTCCATTTGACTTGAGCCCGGTCCATTAGACTTGTGCCTGGTTTATATGACTTGAGCCTGGTCCATTTGACTTCTTTGACTGACCAGGTTCAGCTGACTTGATGCTACTTTGACTGCTTTATGCTAACAGATGTTTTTTACTGGAGCAGATTGAGTTATCTACCGTATGTTGTAATAGTATCATCAATCATCCTAGACGACAAAATGTCCATATGTTGTGAACAATTTGCTGTAAGACACAAATCGTTCTGACAAATAAAAGTAGATACTGTTTTAACAAACCTTTATTTAGTTCGCAACGTTTGTTTGTTTGTTTGTTTGTTTTTGGGTTTGTGGCAAATCTTGTAACTCAATTTTTACCTGCTTCTAATGCAGCGATTTCGTTCAAACTTTCCAGATATGTTCCACCACGATGACAATTTTAGTCTATTTATTTTTTTATTTAATTACATGTTTGATTAGTCATTAATTTTATTTATTAAACGGGTTCGAAACTAAGGGGAAGCCCCTATGGACGGCACCCGGGGACATATGTAACCCCCCCCCCCCCCCCCCGTCGCTACGCCTCTGTAACAAGATTAAGAATTTGCTGTCCTTTGTAAAATATGGTCACGGAGGCCTGCTTTAAATAAGAAAATACAACTAATTTGCTTTCTTTAATTTTCTTCAATGCACTGCTGTGCATTTAATATTTGTTTTTTTTTTTGTAATTTAAGTGTCAAATGTCTTACCCTACCCCTTTCCCCTCTCCCCCACCCACCCCGAACATGAGTGCAATATTTAACTTTTTAGCTACAGTACTACGTTACAGCAGCATAAGTAGTACTGGCTTACTACAGGAGTATTGTGCCATCTGTTCTAGCATTAGTTGCTGACAGTAGCGTACGCAGGGGGGGGGGAGTGAATTTGACAATTATAAATAATTAAATGTGTAGACCTATACATATCTATATAAAAAGAGTGATTATTCGATTGTCTTAATTAATATTCCATTATGTCAAATTGTTTTTTACAAGGATTACAAAACAGATTGTTTTGCATTTCTTGTTTTTGTTTGTGTTGTGTGAATACTTTGTGTTGTATTTTGTCTTATGTGATAAATTGTTTGTGTTGTCGGCCTACATGGAGTTTTATTCTTTTGTTTTCTAGTTAATAATGTATGAAAACACTTTTCATATATATATATATATATATAGATAGATAGATAGATAGATATATGGCGCCTTTTTCTCGACTCGCCGCTCCCCCTAACCCAAAAAGCTGTATACGCCTCTGGCTGCTGTCACCTCATTATGTGACACAGCCCTCTTACCCCGTTCTGACCTGACACTCCCAGAGTTTCTTCCAGGCATCTCTTCGGGGGGGGGGTAAAATTGTTACCGCCCCCCCCCCCCCGAACGAAATGAAATTTATATAATTTATATAGAAAATATATACTTTTAACAGTGTCCGCCCCCCCCCCCCCGAAAAAAGTTTACCGCCCCCCCAAAAATTTCAAGTGCCCCCCCCCCCCCGGAGAAAAAAGTCTGGAAGAAACACTGGACACTCCCTTCTTTTTCTTTTAAATAAGCTATAATAAGAAACGGGAATTCAATGTTAGAATATGTTGCAAGCACAAACTGATTTGACAACTAGTCCGAAGTTTTCAATTATTATTTTAACTTATTGGACTGAGGCGCATCCCTAAAATTAGATCTACGATCTATTTATCTATAGGCCTACATGTGGAAAATACAATCGCCATTCAGATTAGAACTAAAGTTTAATTTCAGAGAACAATAGTCACATGGTAGACATCAAACACTTTATTATCAGCAGAAACCAGAGTTTCTTCCAGGCATCTCTTCGGGGGGGGGGGGGGGGGCGAAATTTTTTACCGCCCCCCCCCCCCCGAACGAAATGAAATTTCTATAATTTATATAGAAAATATATACTTTTAAGAGTGTCCGCCCCCCCCTACCGAAGAAAGTCTACCGCCCCCGCCCCCCCCCCCCGAAAATTTCAAGTGCCCCCCTGGAGAAAAAAGTCTGGAAGAAACACTGGCAGAAACATTGTGAAGCTACCAACATAATTTTCTAGACGTTCTCATCAGTGGCGGAACTAGAAAAAAGGGGCCACCCCGCAAAAAAAATTTTTAGGCCCCCCATCCATATAAATATATAGGCCTATATATGTATATATATATATATATATATATATATATATATATATATATATATATATATATATATATATATATATATATATATATATATATATATATATATATATATATATATATATATATATATATATATATATATATATATATATATGTATATGTATATATATATATATATATATATATATATATATATATATATATATATATATATATATATATATATATATATATACTCAAACATAAAATACGATCATAGGATACTTATTGCTGGCCTGTTCGTGTTTTGAGAAATACGTGGGTTTTTGTTAATTAAAACAAATTACAACATCATGTCATGTGTGTAAGTGCATTAGTCTGTTTTGTGAAAAGCAGTTATTTATTATGTCTGTCGTAAGTCCTTTATCAACATATCGGTCAAAAGAATATAAAACATGAAAGCTTTCTGTAAATAATGGTGTCTCGTGTCATGTTTATTTTTATGTTTTTTTGTATTTGTTTTATTAATTTTAAATACATTTTCTTTTTATACAGTGTCATTCTTTAGTAAGTAATTTATAAACAAATAATAGCAAAGAGAAGTAATTGCTTTTTAATTTGTTTAGTACAAATCTATTAAAAAGAGGCTTATGAGTATCACTATTTGACTATTTAAAAAAGGGAAATAAGTCATGGAAGTTGTTTAAACGTTTGCTTATCTTTGAGAAGTTTGATTGTAAGAGAAAGAGGACTCGGCTTTCACGGTGGTTTAAAAACGAAGGAAAAATGAACGTGGGGTGGTGTATATAGAATAAAGATAATCCAACCGCAGCTACGGTAATCTTGTTTACAAAACAAACATTAAGTCAAAAATGCAAGAATTTTTTTTTAACTATAACAATTTTTTTTATGGTCAGCCGTGGGCCCCTAAATGGCGTGGGCCCCCCCCCGCATTGCGGGGTCTGGCGGCACTGTAGTTCCGCCCCTGGTTCTCATCTGCCTGATCCATCTACCAGCCATGTCTATTATACATACATACGTATTCTTTTATATAGCACTAGCGTACCCGCCCCCGCGTGTTTCCGCGGGAATAAAAGAAAGTTTAGACCGAACGCATTCACCATAGCGCTCACGGGAAAGACCAGGGCGCCAAATCGCATTCTGCCGGGGGGGGGCGACCATGCAAAATTAAATCCCCCCTCCCACCACCACCTACCCCCTCTACCACCTCAGAAACCTTCTCGGGAGTATTCATCAACTGCCCAAAGTTTTATGGCACCCCGATAAACTGTGTCGAACCGCAATCGTCTTTTATTTTTATATACCGTATGTAGAGAAAAATCGCACCCTCCCGCGGTGCCGCCCTTGCGAAATTAAAAATTAATATTTTTTTTAAATAATCTTTTCCTAGAGTGTTCTAATCAACTCCCCAAAGTCTCATGGCTATCGGATGAACCGTGTCAAACCAAAATCGACTTTTATTTTTATATAACGTTATAAAGAAAAAAAAACAAATCGCGTTGTCCGGCGCCACCCCTGCAAATATGAAAATGTTTTTAGCGCAAAAACCTCCCCAGGAATATTCTCAACAACTTCCCAAAGTTTCACGGCGATGTGATGAGAGGTGTGGTAATGCTTAAAAGACACACACACACACACACACATAAACATACATCGCTTTATATATTATATAGATTAGATGCCTCCAGTGGTGCCACTGGGTCTTTAAAATCCCTATCAGCCAAAGGGAACGGAAATGACAAAAAATGTCTGAAAAAGAATATCTCAGTGCTATGCCGGAAGACATTCATTAGAAAGCTGAGGGTGGACCAGTTGATTAGATGTACGTGCTGTCTGGGGACAAGGGTCACACCAGGATCACCAGGACCACCACCACCAACTGGACCACCCAGACAACCAGGACCACCCAGACCACCAGACAACCCGGACCACCACCATCAGGACGACCAGGACCACCAGGACCACCACCACCAGGACCACCACCACCATGACCACCAGGACCACCACCACCACCACCACCACCAGGACCACCAGGACCACCACCACCATGACCACCACCACCACCAGGACCACCAGGACCACCACCACCAGGACCACCACCACCAGGACCACCACCACCAGGACCACCACCACCACCACCACCACCACCAGGACCACCACCACCATGACCACCACCACCACCAGGACCACCAGGACCACCACCACCAGGACCACCAGGACCACCACCACCAGGACCACCACCACCAGGACCACCACCACCACCAGGACCACCACCACCACCAGGACCACCACCACCAGGACCACCACCACCAGGACCACCACCACCACCAGGACCACCACCACCACCAGGACCACCACCACCACCCGGACCACCACCATCAGGACGACCAGGACCACCAGGACCACCACCACCAGGACCACCACCAGGACCACCAGGACCACCACCAACTGGACCAACTTGACCATCAGGACCACCACCACCAGGACCACCAGGACCACCAGCACCAGGACCACCACCACCACCAGGACCACCACCATCAGGACCACCACCACCAAGGCCACCAGGACCACCACCAACTGGACCAACTTGACCATCAGGACCATCACCACCAGGACCACCAGGACCACCACCACCAGGACCACCACCACCAGGACCACCACCAACTGGACCAACTTGACCATCAGGACCATCACCACCAGGACCACCAGGACCACCACCACCAGAACCACCACCACCAGGACCACCACCACCAGGACCACCACCACCACCAGGACCACCACCATCAGGACCACCACCACCAGGACCACCAGGACCACCACCACCACCACCAGGACCACCACCACCAGGACCACCACCACCAGGACCACCACCACCACCAGGACCACCACCACCACCAGGACCACCACCACCACCAGGACCACCACCACCACCAGGACCACCACCACCACCAGGACCACCACCAACTGGACCACCCTGACCATCAGGACAACCCAGTGGGGTGCTCATTGGGTCCTAATACCACTCAGCTCTTGGTGCCCTGCTTTACCCTACACTACTATATAAATAACTATTAGTAATAAAACAGATAGTGTTAGTTGCCTCACAAGTTAAAGACAGTTACAAGTACTATGGACGTTTCGACCCAAGGGTCTTTAACTTGTGAGGCAACTAACACTATCTGTTTTATCACAAATTGCTTTAACCTCACTGCAGCTACCATTTGTTTTTATTTGAAATAACTAAAGAAAAGCATGGGTCTCTTTCTTCCTAAGCTTTGAGGCTTAAAGGTATCCAATAGATGGTGGCCGGAAAGAACCGCAACGGAAAAAAGCGCAACGGAAAAAAGCGCAAAACAAAAAGCGCAACGGAAATAAGCGCACACGGAAAAAAGCGCAAAGAGAAAAAAGCGCACACAGAAAAAAGCGCAAAGAGAAAAAAGCGCAAACGGAAAAAAGCACAAAGAGAAAAAAGCGCACACAGAAAAAAGCGCAAACAGAAAAAAGCGCAAACGGAAAAAAGCGCAAACAGAAAAAAGCGCACACGGAAAAAAGCGCAAACGGAAAAAAGCGCAAACGGAAAAAAGCGCAAACAGAAAAAAGCGCAAACGGAAAAAAGCGCAAACAGAAAAAAGCGCACACAGAAAAAAGCGCAAACAGAAAAAAGCGCAAACGGAAAAAAGCGCAAACGGAAAAAAGCGCACACAGAAAAAAGCGCAAACGGAAAAAAGCGCAAACAGAAACAGAAAATTGCGCAACTTGAAAAAACACAACGAAAAATGTGCAAAAGAGAAATTTAGCACAAAGACCATATGGACTAGATGACACATTTATACATGACTGTTAGGGCTGCTGTGAGAGTGTCGTGTTTGATCACGTGATCTACTACCATTTAAAGCGTACCACTACCATCTGCATTCCCATCACCACGATACAGGCGATAATCACTTTACACAATGCCTATTATTTTCTTGGTCAATAATTATTCAACTACTATTCTCGTATAAACATAAAACTATCGACATTACACGAAGTATCTTTCACATTCTCCCTAGTCCGAACTACCTAGCTTGCATACTATAACAACCCGTTCCTATGGCAAAACTTCACTCTCTTTCATCCGCGTCATCAAACATGCATTCGTCATATCTCTCGTAACAACATTCATTCGCACCAAAATAACAATTTTGTATTTAATATTTTTTCACATCATGACGCACCTACCTACCTACCTACTACCCACCTACCCACCTACCTACCTACCTACCTAACTACCCACCTACCCACTTACCCACTTACCCGCCTACATACTTACCAAACTACCCACCAAAAAAGTATCGGCGAAGTTCGTAAGTTTCGTAAACTGTACTAGACATCATTTTTTTAATGAAAATTCATTGACATCATTGACATTTGTTACATATATGTTACATTTTGCGACAACCTTAATTAGTGCGTTGGGCTTGTATGAAAACTCACTTCGAACTAACTCAATTACATGCTATTTATTTTAACATTTATAAACTTCATCTCTCTTTGTTTCTTTATAAAAAGGTTACGGAAGGTTTTTAAGGTATTTTACTGAAATGTTTACCGGACGAATGCAAAATGATATAAACAACCATAGCTCTTCTGTTATATAGGCTACATGCAGTGTTTCTTCCAGACTTCCCCCCCCCCCCCCTCAAACTGTCGATTGTACCCCCCCCCCTCAAACTTTCGATTTGCATATATATATATATATATATATATATATATATATATATATATATATATATATATATATATATATATATATATACCGAGGGGTCTATTGGGGGGGGGGGGGTTATGACCCCCCATAACCCCCCCCCCGCCTACGCCACTGCATATTAGTATTCGATAGATTTAGAGTAGCGTCCTTTTTGTTTACATGTTTTCATTACCCTTCAAACAAAAGTCTATTTTAGTTATATTGAGATTAAAGAATGTAAATAAATAGTATACACAATTCTGTAGAATAGGAACGATTGGGAGGGAAGTGACATTTAGCGCAGTAAATTTAGAGGTTAGGTAGGGTATAATAAATGGTGGGGTTAGGAAAGTTAAGGGGTCCATTCTCTAATAGGCAATCTATGTCTCTTTCGTACTTTCGTGTTGGTTTATTGTCGAACCTGTCCTCACCTTACATCACAACAGTTGGGTGACGCTTACCGTGTAATGTTAAAATAAATAGCATGTAATTGAGTTAGTTCGAAGTGAGTTTTCATACAAGCCCAACGCACTAATTAAGGTTGTCGCAAAATGTAACATATATGTAACAAATGTCAATGATGTCAATGAATTTTCATTAAAAAAATGATGTCTAGTACAGTTTACGAAACTTACGAACTTCGCCGATACTTTTTTGGTGGGTAGTTTGGTAAGTATGTAGGCGGGTAAGTGGGTAAGTGGGTAGGTGGGTAGTTAGGTAGGTAGGTAGGTAGGTGGGTAGGTGGGTAGTAGGTAGGTAGGTAGGTGCGTCATGATGTGAAAAAATATTAAATACAAAATTGTTATTTTGGTGCGAATGAATGTTGTTACGAGAGATATGACGAATGCATGTTTGATGACGCGGATGAAAGAGAGTGAAGTTTTGCCATAGGAACGGGTTGTTATAGTATGCAAGCTAGGTAGTTCGGACTAGGGAGAATGTGAAAGATACTTCGTGTAATGTCGATAGTTTTATGTTTATACGAGAATAGTAGTTGAATAATTATTGACCAAGAAAATAATAGGCATTGTGTAAAGTGATTATCGCCTGTATCGTGGTGATGGGAATGCAGATGGTAGTGGTACGCTTTAAATGGTAGTAGATCACGTGATCAAACACGACACTCTCACAGCAGCCCTAACAGTCATGTATAAATGTGTCATCTAGTCCATATGGTCTTTGTGCTAAATTTCTCTTTTGCACATTTTTCGTTGTGTTTTTTCAAGTTGCGCAATTTTCTGTTTCTGTTTGCGCTTTTTTTCCGTTTGCGCTTTTTTCTGTGTGCGCTTTTTTCCGTTTGCGCTTTTTTCCGTTTGCGCTTTTTTCTGTTTGCGCTTTTTTCTGTGTGCGCTTTTTTCCGTTTGCGCTTTTTTCCGTTTGCGCTTTTTTCCGTTTGCGCTTTTTTCCGTTTGCGCTTTTTTCCGTTTGCGCTTTTTTCCGTGTGCGCTTTTTTCTGTTTGCGCTTTTTTCCGTTTGCGCTTTTTTCTCTTTGCGCTTTTTTCCGTTTGCGCTTTTTTCTGTTTGCGCTTTTTTCTGTGTGCGCTTTTTTCTCTTTGCGCTTTTTTCTGTTTGCGCTTTTTTCTCTTTGCGCTTTTTTCCGTGTGCGCTTTTTTCTCTTTGCGCTTTTTTCCGTTTGCGCTTTTTTCTGTTTGCGCTTTTTTCTGTGTGCGCTTTTTTCTCTTTGCGCTTTTTTCCGTTTGCGCTTTTTTCTCTTTGCGCTTTTTTCTGTGTGCGCTTTTTTCTCTTTGCGCTTTTTTCCGTGTGCGCTTATTTCCGTTGCGCTTTTTGATTTGCGCTTTTTTCCGTTGCGCTTTTTTCCGTTGCGGTTCTTTCTGGGAACCCCAATAGATACTAAAGTGACTCACGCTTTTCTTTATAGTTATTAAAATAGTATTTTTTTCTACTTTTTAGTGCATTATTACATAAAAGATTGTATAAAACTTTTTTTTACGAAATTTTTTTTTTTTAAATTGGATCGAAATGATCGCATTTTAGTTCGATTTTTAATCTCAGCTGTGCAAAACAATAATAAAAAAAAATTCGAAATTTTCCGCCCTTTCAAAATTAGATACAGTGTCCCCCCCCCCCCTCCCCCCCCCCTCCCCCCCCCCCCTCTAGATTCTAGATATTATAGATTCTAGATATACGTCACGTTCGGGAATTTTACAAAAAGTGGAGATAATTTAAATTAACACACTTTTATAACATCCTTTAGACATAACAAACAATATTCGACATTAGATCGAGAAATACATCCTTTAGGCCGAAACAAATATTTAAATTGACATTATCTCCCAAAGACAATGTATTGAATCAGTAAAATCTGTTCCGTTGATTAATCACAGTTTTTTACTCAACCCTTCTGGAAAATCCCTGATTTTGGGTATCTCCAGTGCTATTCTTAGCCTCTTCTCTTCATGCTAACAGTTTAGACGGTGAGGTAAGTCATAGAATATATCTAGATCTAGAAAATCTATATCAGGACCTAAATCTAGACTCCCTAAATATATACTAACTATTGTGTAATAATAAAATAGGCATAGGGCTAGGTAATCTCACGATATAGTACGATTAGGGCCTATAATTAAAATTATTATAGTATATACTAGTATATAGATTAGATTATAGACCCTCGCCCTCTCACGGCCTTTGCCTAGTTCTAGATCTAGAATCTAGGTCTAGATTCTAGTACTCTAGCTAGACTCTAGAGCCTACTCTAGACTAGTCTAGACTCAATCATTCTAGATCTAGAGTCTAGAGATTTTCTAGATGGAATCTAGATCTAGATCTAGATTCTACTTCCACACTCAATCTTATCAGAATCACTACCTACTCCTTCGCTTCGGTAACTTCGAAATATTTTTTTAAAATTAATTATTAATTTTGGTAGGCCTAGGCCTAAAGCGGCAAGCCGGCTAAAGCTAGAAGATTGCAGCTAGATTCTAGGTCTAGACTAGGTCTAGAAGTAGAATCTAGAATCTAGATCTAGATCTAGTAGATTCTTATGATTATAAAATATATAGAAGTCTAGGCATAGTCACTAATTACTAGATTCTAGATCTCTAAATTAAATTAGGCCCAATATAAAATAATCATATTCATATACACATATATAGGCCTATTATAATATAATATTATTAGGCCCTGGCCTAGACCTGTAATCAATTATATTAATATCATAAAATTCATAGGTAATTTATCGTTTTAGGTAGATTCTACGTAAAATCGCCCGCGACTAGTAATGTGAAAACCAGGTGACTCCTTAAATTTTAATAATTATTTCACATTTTGAGGAGGATTTATGTTTTGACAAATACAAAAATGCTTCATTGTTTCATTTATGTACCTGGTTTTAAACAACTGAATTAAAACTGTTCAGTGATAAATGAATACTAGCTATGTTTCCAACAGATGCAACCATGCTCATTTACAATAGCAGCCATCTTGTTTTTTTTTTTTATTGTAAACTTATAGCGCAAGATTCAGGGGAAGCCACTCTAACTTAGCAGATGGCCACTTTTTATAGAGCAAATCCTGCTCGCAAACACTGCTGTTTAAAGTTAATTTCTTGCCTATATTGATATATTTAATATTTAGCCATTGATTTAGGTTTATTATTCATTTACCTATAATATTTGACACAAATATATCACAATTTACTTCTATTAAAGCCTTGACAATGAGGTAAATTTTTCGTACTTTACTAGCCGCGGGCGATTTTACGTACCTAAAATGATAGATTACCAATTCATAAATATAGGCCTAAATTCTAAGTAGGGCCTATAGGCCTATAATTATAATAACTATATATTAAATAAATATATGCTTCAAATACTAGATTCTAGATCTATTTTAGTATTTTATAGTTACTTTAGTTACTAGATCTAGTAGTATAGTAATCTACCATTGGCCTATTCTATACTCTATCACAGAGGCGTAGTGACCCTTCCCGGCGCCCGGGGACAACTTTTGATTTGCACCCCCCCCACCCTCGAACTTTTCATTTGCACCCCCCCCCCCTCAAACTTTCAATTTGCACCCCCCCTCAAACTTTCGATTTGCACCCCCCTCAAACTTTTCATTTGCGCCCCCCCCCCCCCCCCCTCAAATTTTCAATTTGGCGCCCCCCCCCCCCCCCTAAGGTCGGCGCCCGGGGACATATGTATATAAATTCCATTTTGCCAGGAGGGGGGCGGGGGGTTCGATCAAACCTAGGTTAGGAACCACTGATCTAAAAATAGAGTAGGCCTGTGTATCAGCCTTTAGTCTAGTAAAGTATTTACTTGGTAGTGTTTACCATACTATATTTTCAGGAATCTGTAGATCTAAATTATAGAGCTGATGAGGTAGCCTATATGTCATAGTTATACCAATATCTGATAGGAAATTATTTTGTTGATAAATAGGTAACCCTTTCCTAAATCCAACCCTAATGCTAGTCTACCTACTAATTTCTGATCTTAATTACATTAAACCTCATCCTAATCAGTCATCTAATAACCTAACAAAACTAATTTCAGAAGTCTGTTGTCTGACACAGTAGCATCGCTAGGTCGGTAGTCACCCGGTGCGGTACTTCATGGTGTCCACACCCCACCAAAGAAACAAAGTATATATATTTATATATATATATATATATATATATATATATATATATATATATATATATATATATATATATATATATATATATATATATATATATATATATATATATATATAGGCCTATTATAATATAATATTATTAGGCCCTGGCCTAGACCTGTAATCAATTATATTAATATCATAAAATTCATAGGTAATTTATCGTTTTAGGTAGATTCTACGTAAAATCGCCCGCGACTAGTAATGTGAAAACCAGGTGACTCCTTAAATTTTAATAATTATTTCACATTTTGAGGAGGATTTATGTTTTGACAAATACAAAAATGCTTCATTGTTTCATTTATGTACCTGGTTTTAAACAACTGAATTAAAACTGTTCAGTGATAAATGAATACTAGCTATGTTTCCAACAGATGCAACCATGCTCATTTACAATAGCAGCCATCTTGTTTTTTTTTTTTATTGTAAACTTATAGCGCAAGATTCAGGGGAAGCCACTCTAACTTAGCAGATGGCCACTTTTTATAGAGCAAATCCTGCTCGCAAACACTGCTGTTTAAAGTTAATTTCTTGCCTATATTGATATATTTAATATTTAGCCATTGATTTAGGTTTATTATTCATTTACCTATAATATTTGACACAAATATATCACAATTTACTTCTATTAAAGCCTTGACAATGAGGTAAATTTTTCGTACTTTACTAGCCGCGGGCGATTTTACGTACCTAAAATGATAGATTACCAATTCATAAATATAGGCCTAAATTCTAAGTAGGGCCTATAGGCCTATAATTATAATAACTATATATTAAATAAATATATGCTTCAAATACTAGATTCTAGATCTATTTTAGTATTTTATAGTTACTTTAGTTACTAGATCTAGTAGTATAGTAATCTACCATTGGCCTATTCTATACTCTATCACAGAGGCGTAGTGACCCTTCCCGGCGCCCGGGGACAACTTTTGATTTGCACCCCCCCCACCCTCGAACTTTTCATTTGCACCCCCCCCCCCCTCAAACTTTCAATTTGCACCCCCCCTCAAACTTTCGATTTGCACCCCCCTCAAACTTTTCATTTGCGCCCCCCCCCCCCCCCCTCAAATTTTCAATTTGGCGCCCCCCCCCCCCCCCTAAGGTCGGCGCCCGGGGACATATGTATATAAATTCCATTTTGCCAGGAGGGGGGCGGGGGGTTCGATCAAACCTAGGTTAGGAACCACTGATCTAAAAATAGAGTAGGCCTGTGTATCAGCCTTTAGTCTAGTAAAGTATTTACTTGGTAGTGTTTACCATACTATATTTTCAGGAATCTGTAGATCTAAATTATAGAGCTGATGAGGTAGCCTATATGTCATAGTTATACCAATATCTGATAGGAAATTATTTTGTTGATAAATAGGTAACCCTTTCCTAAATCCAACCCTAATGCTAGTCTACCTACTAATTTCTGATCTTAATTACATTAAACCTCATCCTAATCAGTCATCTAATAACCTAACAAAACTAATTTCAGAAGTCTGTTGTCTGACACAGTAGCATCGCTAGGTCGGTAGTCACCCGGTGCGGTACTTCATGGTGTCCACACCCCACCAAAGAAACAAAGTATATATTTATTTATATATATATATATATATATATATATATATATATATATATATATATATATATATATATATATATATATATATATATATATATATATATATATATATATATATATATATATATATATATATATATATATATATATATATATATATATATATAGGCCTATTATAATATAATATTATTAGGCCCTGGCCTAGACCTGTAATCAATTATATTAATATCATAAAATTCATAGGTAATTTATCGTTTTAGGTAGATTCTACGTAAAATCGCCCGCGACTAGTAATGTGAAAACCAGGTGACTCCTTAAATTTTAATAATTATTTCACATTTTGAGGAGGATTTATGTTTTGACAAATACAAAAATGCTTCATTGTTTCATTTATGTACCTGGTTTTAAACAACTGAATTAAAACTGTTCAGTGATAAATGAATACTAGCTATGTTTCCAACAGATGCAACCATGCTCATTTACAATAGCAGCCATCTTGTTTTTTTTTTTTATTGTAAACTTATAGCGCAAGATTCAGGGGAAGCCACTCTAACTTAGCAGATGGCCACTTTTTATAGAGCAAATCCTGCTCGCAAACACTGCTGTTTAAAGTTAATTTCTTGCCTATATTGATATATTTAATATTTAGCCATTGATTTAGGTTTATTATTCATTTACCTATAATATTTGACACAAATATATCACAATTTACTTCTATTAAAGCCTTGACAATGAGGTAAATTTTTCGTACTTTACTAGCCGCGGGCGATTTTACGTACCTAAAATGATAGATTACCAATTCATAAATATAGGCCTAAATTCTAAGTAGGGCCTATAGGCCTATAATTATAATAACTATATATTAAATAAATATATGCTTCAAATACTAGATTCTAGATCTATTTTAGTATTTTATAGTTACTTTAGTTACTAGATCTAGTAGTATAGTAATCTACCATTGGCCTATTCTATACTCTATCACAGAGGCGTAGTGACCCTTCCCGGCGCCCGGGGACAACTTTTGATTTGCACCCCCCCACCCTCGAACTTTTCATTTGCACCCCCCCCCCCCTCAAACTTTCAATTTGCACCCCCCCTCAAACTTTCGATTTGCACCCCCCTCAAACTTTTCATTTGCGCCCCCCCCCCCCCCTCAAATTTTCAATTTGGCGCCCCCCCCCCCCCCCCCTAAGGTCGGCGCCCGGGGACATATGTATATAAATTCCATTTTGCCAGGAGGGGGGCGGGGGGTTCGATCAAACCTAGGTTAGGAACCACTGATCTAAAAATAGAGTAGGCCTGTGTATCAGCCTTTAGTCTAGTAAAGTATTTACTTGGTAGTGTTTACCATACTATATTTTCAGGAATCTGTAGATCTAAATTATAGAGCTGATGAGGTAGCCTATATGTCATAGTTATACCAATATCTGATAGGAAATTATTTTGTTGATAAATAGGTAACCCTTTCCTAAATCCAACCCTAATGCTAGTCTACCTACTAATTTCTGATCTTAATTACATTAAACCTCATCCTAATCAGTCATCTAATAACCTAACAAAACTAATTTCAGAAGTCTGTTGTCTGACACAGTAGCATCGCTAGTCGGTAGTCACCCGGTGCGGTACTTCATGGTGTCCACACCCCACCAAAGAAACAAAGTATATATATTTATATATATATATATATATATATATATATATATATATATATATATATATATATATATATATATATATATATATATATATATATATATATATATATATATATATATATATATATATATATATATATATATATATATATATATATATATATATATATATATATATATAAATGGCCTACATATGCCTATAATTTAAATATATGTCACAAATGCATACTTATATGTGTATAAGCTTTAATCACTGCAGTGTTTATCTATAGTCTTTTAATACAGCTGGATGTAGCATTGTTTTATCTAAAGTTAGCAAATTTACGTCATGGTGTCACCCCAACCCCCTTGTAGTAATTGTCGATAGTACTTTAAAGACTATTTAACTTTAAATAATGGAGCAGGCAAAAAGCATTTTTCTTCTGTGCATCTTGCAATTTTTTGCCATTGGTGGCACCCCTGCCTCGCCCTCGCTACGCCTCTGGTCTGACACTGGGACTATCAACTTTTTAAAATAAAAATCAAACCAAATCATAAACTAAGCCTAATGCAACGCCAAAGTAATAGATGAAATACCCAAGGCAAGACCTAACAGTGGCTCACAACTTATAGATTCTATGTAAAGTTCACTTATGGCTTCCTTCTACATTTTAAAAATGAAATTGTTTTTATAGCTTATGAAGTTAATTTTATTTTTTAAGGCCTTTAGGTCAAACATAATAGGTTTTTGTGGCCTGAACAATCTATCACCATTTTCACCTTCCCATATTAAATCAGATAATCTTACAAACTGGGCTGATTGATGTCATCACATTTAACTTATATTATTTTATAAATATAAATTATAAGAACAGTATGGAACATTTAACTTGAAAATATAGTCCTACTTCAATGTTGTGTATTTAATGACCCAACATTAAAAAATAACTAGATTAAAATCTAAACAATAAACAACTCATTTTAGGATGATTGTGTGGCTCCTATTTGCAGGTTTGTTTCTTATTGCCTGGACAAACTCAACCATCTTTACTTCCTTTTGTTACAGTCATTAACTGTTAACCCTAACTAGAGGCTTAACACCACTATCCTACAATAGGCTGTATGCAGGGGTGTGGGGGGGGGGGGGGGGGGGCGGGGGGGGCGGACCGCACCGGGTGCCACCATTTAGGGGGGTGACACCAAGGCAAAAAATAGCAAAATATATAGAGAAAAACTTGAGGGGGGGTGCAAATCGAAAGTTTGAGGGGGGGGGGGGGGGGGTGCAAATCAAAAACTTGAGGGGGATGCAAATCAAAAGTTTGAGGGGGGGTGCAAGTTGAAACTTGAAAGTTTGTCCCCGGGAAGGGTCGCTACGCCTCTGGGGGGGGGTGACACCATTAAGTGCCGCACCGGGTGACACCCGACCTCGCTACACCACTGGCTGTATGTATCTTTACATCTGATACTAACATGCTATTGGAATCAAATCTTTTTTAAAAACAGATCTGGAACTGTTCCAATGCCAAACAATAAAAAATCTTCTAAAACATAAACACAACTGGAAGTCTGAATGTTAAAACTAGTGAACCCAAGTGATGTTAAGTTTCTAAACATTTATTTCAATGTCCAACAAGTGAGAATACAGTTGTTTAAGTTTCAATTTCAAGTCTTTCAGTCAGCCAAAACTGTTCAGTTATGATAACATGACTTCACAGTGAAAGTAAAGAAGGTTGGCCACAGAATATGCTACATAACAAACAGATTTGACAGTCTGATCTGGAACTTTTAACTTTATTTAAATTTGTTTCATATAAAATATTTTAACATTTTCCCTAAATTTTGCATCCAAACTCACTGACCATCTGACTTGAGATAGTTTTTTTGCTGCGGAGCTAAACCTATTTAATGTAAAGCTATGCTGTTATACTACTGTTATGTGCCTAGACAACTGTCAGTACAATTACTACCAAATTATTGTGATGGTATTTAATCTAGTTTGTTTCATTAGTTTTAACTTGTATTTAAAAATTTAGTTTTTGTAAATTAATGATGTCACCCATCTATGCTGCCAGTCATACCTATTTTTAGACAATATGTATGCATTTTTTTTTCTTCTGAACTTTTTTTACAAGTACATTTATCATCCAGTTATTTTTTTTTTCTGTAGTTACAAGATTTGCAGTTACAAGACTGTTCTAAGAAGCTACTAAACGTTTCAAAGGTAACTACACATTTCTTATGCCGTGGTGACTGTCAATATTTTACCTTTTCTACAAATCAGTTAATTGAGCAGATTCTCGTGAAGCCTACACGCCTAAGAAAAAACAAACCTTGTAATTTAGAGGCAATCAAGTCAAATCGTTTTTTGATTGTGTTATTATAGAACTGAGCAGGTAAGCCAACAGACCTATCAGGTCATTGTGTTATAGAACTGAGCAGGTAAGCCAACAGACCTATCAAGTCATTTTGTTTGTGTTATAGAACTGAGTAGGTAAGCCAACAGACCTATCAAGTCATTTTGTTTGTGTTATAGAACTGAGTAGGTAAGCCAACAGACCTATCAGGTCATTTTGTTTGTGTTATAGAACTGAGCAGGTAAGCCAACAGCCATATCAAGTCATTTTGTTTGTGTTATAGAACTGAGCAGGTAAGCCAACAGCCATATCAAGTCATTTTGTTTGTGTTATAGAACTGAGCAGGTAAGCCAACAGCCATATCAAGTCATTTTGTTTGTGTTATAGAACTGAGCAGGTAAGCCAACAGCCATATCAAGTCATTTTGTTTGTGTTATAGAACTGAGCAGGTAAGCCAACAGCCCTATCGGACGTATCTAAGGTGAGGGTATGGGTGAGACTTTGGTGAGGACATGATACTTGGGGAGGGGGCGATAAACATGTTTGAAGATATCGTTTGTATTTTTATGGACACAATTAATATACAGCAGCTGGTAGAATCCTACGATATTTTAGAATGTTCTTGCATTTTCTGATGACGTTTGGTAATGGGGTGCGGTGTTAAAATAGGATTAAACACCTGACATCATGGGCCACCCCCAATCTCTGTCACGCTTCGATGGTCAAATACATTGTGACCCCTGGGATTGGCCACCAGGAACTGGGTTAGGTCAGGTAAACAAGCTGTTGACACGACCAGAAACTTGGTTCCCACAACTTTCATTGATATATCTTAAATAAAGCTTTAACACGTTAAGCATAATTTGTTGACGTCAGGTAAAACACGCTAAGCATGTGCTAATTACGTTAGGTAAAGCATGCTAAGCGTGTGCTATTGACGTCAGGAGAAAAATATCACGTGTGGTTTCCGGAGTTTCCCCACATGACAGTATCATTTGAAAAATTCCCATTATTATGTGGCTGATAAATCTTACGTAATAACTATCTTACCTGTATGTGTCAAAGTGTCCGTGTCATTGTGTTGGTGCCAGCCCGTCTTGTCTCCACTGTGTCTATTACAGAGGTTAGTTCATCTTGTTCTATAAATAGGCTACACGTGCTCATTGAGTCTTTCATGTAGCCTGTGTTTTATCTGGGAATTCATTTTACTTGTTTATCTTATTCTATTAATAGTTTTGCTCGTACGTGTTGCTAATGGGAATTCGTTCTACATATTTCCATTTTAATACGCCTCGCCATCTAGACTTTTAACAGCAAGCCCAAGATCGGCTATTTTAAGTAACAAGCCTCGTAATGAAAGTCGCTCCCGCCAATTAATTTGTAAATAAAATAGCTTGTCGTCCATATACCTGAGAAGATTCGATGTATAAATTTTTTTGAATAAATTTGAATTTGTATCAGCTATGACTAGACGTCAGAGATATTCGGAGATTTTAAATATTACCAAAATAGACTACAGTAAAGTAGGTTTCAATCTTAAGTCTTCTTCGGTTATAAAACAATGGAGAGCTAATAAAAAACTTAATTCATTTTGATTTTTTTCGGTTACTTTTTTTTATTTGTTAATCAGATCGATGATAATCTTTTTCAATTTTTATAAATATTTAAATTTAAAATTTTATATTCTATTTATAGACGTTCGGAAATATTATAAATTTTAACTTAGAATCAAGTTCACCTCAGCGTTATTTATAGCGCTACTGATACGCCATTTATCTTTAGTATTTGTAGTCAGCATCACCCTACCACTGTCTCATTTGTCTGGCTACCTTTCACTGCGATACCCTCGTTCTACATTTGTTTTACAACTTCAGGTCTGCTCGCCCATTTATTTCAAGCTACTTTTGACGTTTGTACACTTACGTCTACATTTATTTTAATCTACTTATGAAGATACAAAGCTAATTTTAAAGCTATAATATATTTTTTTTGGAAACTTTTACTTTTAAAGATGAATTAAAAGAATTACCTCCCTTATCATTTTCTCCCTCTATTTTCAGCTGCTGATATCTGACAGTTACCTCCAAGGTGGACCACTCAAAACAACCAAGATGGCGGACAGGGAACGTGAGCCTCATGGGATGGCCTTTAGCAGAAGCCCACAAGACATTTATGAAAATATTTTAAAGATGGACAGAGAGAAGAAAAGAGAAACATTTAGAAAGTATTACACCATCCTAGCTGCTGTGACTGAAGTGTATGATCAGCACCCGTATGTTTTACTCATCTTTTTTGTCAACTATTTGCTTGAGATGGGCCAGGAAGTGACCTCTAGAAACTTAATCAGCTGTCTAGACCAGCTGGACAGCTCGTCCACTTTGTTCTCACAGCTGTACGACACAGACGATGAGAGTGACATACGGGCATTGGCTGGCTCTCAGAAACAGCCTGATGACACCAGGAACAGCCTAGGTGCAGCAGACAGCAGGAACAGCCTAGGTGCAGCAGACAGCAGGAACAGCCTAGGTGCAGCAGACAGCAGGAACAGCCTAGGTGCAGCAGACAGCAGGAACAGCCTAGGTGCAGCAGACAGCAGGAACAGCCTAGGTGCAGCAGACCAACCTGTAGTTCCATCTTCCGATCAAGTTTCAGTCAGTCCATCAACAACCCACTCAAACACAGCACACAATGGACCGAGTGACCACTCAAACACAGCACACAATGGACCGAGTGACGTCAGCAGTGTGCACACAGCCCCAAGCTGTGACGTGGTAGACAAGCCTAACCATGTGCAGGGAGCTAACCATGTGCAGGGAGCTAACTCCCCCAGAAATGTCCAGCAACTGCCCAGCTACGATGAAGTGGATGGGGAGCTATTGGCCAGGTCAAGAGCCAGCGTCCCACACAACGTCATCTCAGGTCCAGCTAAACGTGCCCAGCTGACCAGCAGCAGGACAGAGGAGACGCCTTGTGCTGAGGCGGCCTCAGCCAACACTGAGGACCCAGCACTCATTAAAGAGAGGCTGTTGGCTGTCAAGAATGAGAATAAAATCCTGGAGGATTACAAGCGGTGCCTGCAGTGCCACAGGAACCCGCGTGGTGTCACCTTCTTGCCGTGTGGACACTTCACCACATGCAGGGAGTGCTCTGGCCCCATGTACGTCTGCACATTATGTAACAGGAATATACTGGCCACTGTGGACACATATCTCAGCTAAAGTTTGGTATAAAGTTATTTATTGAAAGTTATACACATTTCTTTTTATTTATTTGAGGCACTGTGTTAGTCAGGTTGTTAGTGCAGGTTTGCTGAAAGGGTTGAGTCTATCCAGCTGTAATGGGTACCTGAAACAAGTTGGAGGGCAACCTGGTCATGGTGCTTGCTTGTTGAGGTCACACTTTGCCATCTCAGCTCTGGTCAAGTGGTTGAAAACAAATGTCATGCTCTTAACATAAATACCACCATGATACCAGCACTACAGCTAGGTAAAGCCTAAGGATTGTCTATATGAGACTGGTACAACAACAGCTAGATAAAGCCTAGGGATTGTCTATATGAGACTGGTACAACAACAGCTAGATAAAGCCCATGGATTGTCTATATGAGACTGGTACAACAACAGCTAGATAAAGCCCATGGATTGTCTATATGAGACTGGTACAACAACAGCTAGATAAAGCCCATGGATTGTCTATATGAGACTGGTACAACAACAGCTAGGTAAAGAGGTAAAGCCTAGGGATTGTCTATATGAGACTGGTACAACAACAGCTAGATAAAGCCCATGGATTGTCTATATGAGACTGGTACAACAACAGCTAGATAAAGCCTAGGGATTGTCTATATGAGACTGGTACAACAACAGCTAGGTAAAGCCTAGGGATTGTCTATATGAGACTGGTACAACAACAGCTAGATAAAGCCTAGGGATTGTCTATATGAGACTGGTACAACAACAGCTAGATAAAGCCTAGGGATTGTCTATATGAGACTGGTACAACAACAGCTAGATAAAGCCTAGGGATTGTCTATATTAGACTGGTAGTGTTGGGTTCTGGAATCATTGGCATCCTACTTAAGGATGATTCAATACTTGATGTCTACTACAATATGATGTTAATACAGTGATTAACATGACTATCTGGGCATTAAGTACCAACTAATTCTGAGATAATTAATGTGATCATTATAAAGCTGGATTATTGTTATATCTTTGTATGATCTTATCATTGTCATCATTAGGATGGTTAGGGGAAACCAGAGTGTGCATGAAAAAACATGAGAGTTCTAGTATGTTCCAACTTTGATTGTCTCCCTTCTATATGGAATAATCCTATCAAACTATCCAGATGCCCTATCATGTCCCTACATTCTTTGTTACTCTATTCAATAAGCAGACATTCTAAAATATGCATATGTTACCGGCAATGTATGAAAACTTGGCACTCTATAGAAGGCTTAGCCAATGTATACAATCACTGTTGTTTTTAAGCAAAGCATGAAACATAAGAGTTGTAATATAGGCCTACGTATATACTTTTCCTAGGCAGTACATAACAAGCAGTCAAAAAATGAAAGAAAAACAACTAAATGAACAACAGGAAATCTTTATTAAGATAAGAAATGAATCAAAAGTGCTATCACTTACATTTTTTTTTTTGCAGCATGGAAGGCTAGACAGACAGTTCTAATTGCAGTTAAATTTTCTATCTAACCCTAACACTTGTCCTAATTCTACACCTAACTTTAACCCAATCCCCAACAGAGGCGTAGCGACCCCTCCCGGCGCCCGGGGACAAAACTTTCGATTTGCACCCCCCCCCCCCTTTCAAACTTTCGATTTGCACCCCCCCCCCTCGAACTTTTCATTTCCACCCCCCCTCAAACTTTCAATTTGGCGCCCCCCCCCCCTAAGGTCGGCGCCCGGGGACATATGTCCCGCCCCCCCCCCCCCCTCGCTACGCCTCTGATCCCCAACCCTTAATATTTCGCTATTATCCCAAACTCTGGCTGTTATTTGGTGTTCTATAGAATGACTAGGAAATGTATGAAATATTGATGTATTTCATACTTTGACCACCTATTTCAGGCATTGTATACATTGTATAAGTATGCTATTGAATCAGTTTTTCTACACTCTGCCGGTAACACATACATTTCATCAAGGTTAGAGTTGTAAAGGTACATAATCTAGAATCACTTCACTTACCCGTATACTAATACTGTGTGTATTTAGAATAAAACCAGTTACCTCCCTTATAATAGCACAGAGACACAGCACCCCATCTAGCGTTCCTCTGTCTGTTAGATCAAACTGCCCGGACAGTTCAAGTTGTGTTAACACGTATATTACCTCTCTGACAAGAGTCAAACAATGATTTTGGTCTGTCACTTTCAAACATATTTTGATATGAATAAAACAGGAATCAAAGTTTGCCTGAAATTGATCTCTTTTCTCACATTCATTATGATTATTATATCAACTGTTACTCATTCCAGTAACTCATTACTTCTCACATATGTTGACATCACAGTAATTCATTACCTTTGTATTTATTTTACTGGCAATTTTAATTTTTTAACAGTTTACAAAGAATTGTACTTAATACAAAACGTTAACGACTAAAAGTCTGAAGGTGTTGTCATTCGTCTCTGTAAAAATTGTTGTATGTTATCGTTGTTGTAGTCCTCGTCTTTGTGGGCTGGTTCGTTGTGGGCTGGTTCGTTGTGGTCTGGTTCGTTGTGGGCTGGTTCGTTGTGGGCTAGTTCGTTGTGGGCTAGTTCGTTGTCTGGTTCGTTGTGGGCTGGTTCGTTGTGGTCTGGTTCGTTATGGGCTGGTTCTTTGTGGTCTGGTTCGTTGTGGGCTGGTTCGTTGTGGTCTGGTTCGTTATGGGCTGGTTCTTTGTGGTCTGGTTCGTTGTGGGCTGGTTCGTTGTGGTCTGGTTCGTTGTGGGCTGGTTCGTTGTCTGGTTCGTTGTGGGCTAGTTCGTTGTGGGCTAGTTCGTTGTCTGGTTCGTTGTGGGCTGGTTCGTTGTGGTCTGGTTCGTTATGGGCTGGTTCTTTGTGGTCTGGTTCGTTGTGGGCTGGTTCGTTGTGGTCTGGTTCGTTATGGGCTGGTTCTTTGTGGTCTGGTTCGTTGTGGGCTGGTTCGTTGTGGTCTGGTTCGTTGTGGGCTGGTTCGTTGTCTGGTTCGTTGTGGGCTAGTTCGTTGTGGGCTAGTTCGTTGTCTGGTTCGTTATGGGCTGGTTCTTTGTGGTCTGGTTCGTTGTGGGCTGGTTCGTTGTGGTCTGGTTCGTTGTGGGCTGGTTCGTTGTCTGGTTCGTTGTGGGCTAGTTCGTTGTGGGCTAGTTCGTTGTCTGGTTCGTTGTGGGCTGGTTCGTTGTGGGCTGGTTCGTTAAGGGCTGGTTCGTTGTAAGCTGGTTCGTTGTCTGGTGCCAGCCCGTAAGCTGGGCTTTTAGCTGTTTCTTGGCTGTAAAGCCGGCGGCTGGAGCCTAACTATATAAACACTAAAATAAAATAAAATAGATTTGATCTGGATTATATTTTAATAATTTAAAAATATATGGTTATTTTAGTCTTTGCAGGCAGTTATCAGGATCATGTAATAATATATAACGCATGTTTACTTCATTTTAAGTTCATTTCATTAGGATGGAACACCCCCTACACACACCCATCAACACACACAATTATGATATGGCTAACAACATTATGTGAGTCCACACTATGACCTATTTACATACCTCCTCATCATAAACAACTGTCAGACCTTTTATTGTGTAAAATGAATGTTGTGAGAGCTGAATCATCTTGTACACCCAACAAAGAACTTATAGATATTTGGCTAAAACAGAAGTAACTTATTACCTCTCTCAGTAAACTCACCCGGTATCAGAGTAACTCATAAGGTAACTATTATTTAAAATGAGTCGCTGTTTGTAAACAGTGTCTGATGGGAAAGCGATGACAGCTGCTGTAAACACTGGATGGAGGGCGTTTTGATGTGGCATTTTTGTGTGGCTTTTGTTTATTTAGTAAAATAACTTGTAATTTAGACATTAAAACAATCAATTAACTAACAGAATTAAAAAGTCTGTAGGAATAAAAATGTGTTATTGTTTATAAGATCTAATTTGGCGGCCCCTTAAAATGCTGCTTGTATGAATGCTTGCGAGTGAGATTTAATAAACGGTGTAGATCCTATGCCAAACATTTTAGATTTATTTTATCGTTACTACCTAACTACAAAATCGGGCGTTATCTCACGAAATGATTTCCAAATTCCTGTCCTACTAGATAGTATGTATCGTCTTTCGTCTACGTCGTACCCCCCTCCCCCCTCAAGAAAGTTTTAATCCACCCCCCTTAAAGAATAATGTCTGAAAGAAACAATTCTTGTAATCTTTTTTGTTACTTGAGAAAAGTCACAAAAACATACGAACTCTACTTCTTCTAGATCTGTAGAACGCAATGTCTGAACTTCTAAAACTGAGGCTGGTCTGGTCAGCACATGACATACAAGACACGTGACCTCTACACCCCAACACTGTCGTGTCTCAAGTCGGCTCGAAATATTTCTTCAACACAAATCATCAATTTGCTTCAGATAGTTTCCTTTTATCCTTACTGAGCATTTCGCAAGAACATTAAATTTTAAAGGAATTTAAATGTCAGCAAGAGACAGACTTATAACAGATAAATGAGATCAATACAAGGGACGGAACTTGTTGTTAGGTTAGCACAAGGTTCACGTCAGAGACATACAGACACGGTATGATTGTTTAATAAGATGGGACACGGTATGATTGTTTAATAAGATGGGACACGGTATGATTGTTTAATAAGATGGGACACGGTATGATTGTTTAATAAGATGGGACACGGTATGATTGTTTAATAAGATGGGACACGGTATGATTGTTTAATAAGATGGGACACGGTATGATTGTTTAATAAGATGGGACACGGTATGATTGTTTAATAAGATGGGACACGGTATGATTGTTTAATAAGATGGGACACGGTATGATTGTTTAATAAGATGGGACACGGTATGATTGTTTAATAAGATGGGACACGATATGATTGTTTAATAAGATGCGACACGATATGATTGTTTAATAAGATGGGACACGGTATGATTGTTTAATAAGATGGGACACGGTATAATAAGATGCGACACGGTATGATTGTTTAATAAGATGCGACACGGTATGATTGTTTAATAAGATGGGACACGATATGATTGTTTAATAAGATGGGACACGGTATAATAAGATGCGACACGGTATGATTGTTTAATAAGATGGGACACGGTATGATTGTTTAATAAGATGGGACACGGTATGATTGTTTAATAAGATGGGACACGGTATGATTGTTTAATAAGATGGGACACGGTATGATTATTTAATAAGATGGGACACGATATGATTGTTTAATAAGATGGGACACGGTATAATAAGATGCGACACGGTATGATTGTTTAATAAGATGGGACACGGTATGATTGTTTAATAAGATGGGGCACGGTATAATAAGATGCGACACGGTATGATTGTTTAATAAGATGCGACACGGTATGATTGTTTAATAAGATGGGACACTGTATAATAAGATGCGACACGGTATGATTGTTTAATAAGATGCGACACGGTATGATTGTTTAATAAGATGGGACACGATATGATTGTTTAATAAGATGCGACACGATATGATTGTTTAATAAGATGCGACACGGTATGATTGTTTAATAAGATAGGACATGGTATGATTGTTTAATAAGATGGGACACGGTATGATTGTTTAATAAAATGGGACACGATATGATTGTTTAATAAGATGGGACACGATATGATTGTTTAATAAGATGCGACACGGTATGATTGTTTAATAAGAAGGGACACGGTATGATTGTTTAATAAGATAGGACACGGTATAATAAGATGCGACACGGTATGATTGTTTAATAAGATGGGACACGGTATGATTGTTTAATTGGGACACGGTATGATTGTTTAATAAGATGGAACACGGTATGATTGTTTAATAAGATAGGACATGGTATGATTGTTTAATAAGCTGGGATTGTTTCCGATGCTATTTATGAAATAAATCACGGGATCTGTTTGTAGATCGTCCACATGTTATATAATAGAGTGGGGATGGAGTGATTATTTAGTTATATCCTGTTATGTGGGTGGGGATGGAGTGATTATTTAGTTATATCCTGTTATGTTGGTGGTGCTGTCGTTCATCCTTTGACCCGTCCCACGATTGGATCGTGGATATTTTGGTTGGGGAAAAATAACAGCTGGTTGGAATCGCTAAATGACACCACATTATGTGATTTGAATCGCTGAATGAAAGAGTAGACACCACAAGAAATGTGATTTCAATCGCTGAATGAAAGAGTAGACACCACAAGAAATGTGATTTGAATCGCTGAATGAAAGAGTAGACACCACATGAAATGTGATTTCAATCGCTGAATGAAAGAGTAGACACCACAAGAAATGTGATTTCAATCGCTGAATGAAAGAGTAGACACCACAAGAAATGTGATTTCAATCGCTGAATGAAAGAGTAGACACCACAAGAAATGTGATTTGAATCGCTGAATGAAAGAGTAGACACCACAAGAATTGTGATAAAGCACTGTCGTGTGATGTTATTTTTGCAACATTTCGGCTGATTACCTTAGATTGCATTAATACGTTGACGTGATTGGCTAACAAAATAATATATTTTTTAATCAGTTAACACGAATCAGATGTAACAAGATATTCATTTTTAAATGTTTCGATTCCCAAAGCTTTTTAAACTTAAAACAGAATCTTTTTAGACATCTTAACTAGGATCCTAGCTAGAAAATTAGGATTTCTTTTGAAGATATTAACTAATATCCTAGCTAGATTAGACTTCCTTCGTGAATGACTTTATATACTTTATTAATATATATATATATATATATATATATATATATATATATATATATATATATATATATATATCTTTATATATATATATATCTTTATATATATATATCCCTATCTTTCTATATATTTATATATATATATGAAATCACATGTCTGTCTGTCTGTCTGTCTGTCTGTCTGTCTGTCTGTCTGTCTGTCTGTCTGTCTGTCTGTCTGTCTGTCTGTCTGTCTGTCTGTCTGTCTGTCTGTCTGTCTGTCTGTCTGTCTGTCTGTCTGTCTGTCTGTCTGTCTGTCTGTCTGTCTGTCTGTCTGTCTGTCTGTCTGTCTGTCTGTCTGTCTGTCTGTCTGTCTGTCTGTCTGTCTGTCTGTCTGTCTGTCTGTCTGTCTGTCTGTCTGTCTGTCTGTCTGTCTGTCTGTCTGTCTGTCTGTCTGTCTGTCTGTCTGTCTGTCTGTCTGTCTGTCTGTCTGTCTGTCTGTCTGTCTGTCTGTCTGTCTGTCTGTCTGTCTGTCTGTCTGTCTGTCTGTCTGTCTGTCTGTCTGTCTGTCTGTCTGTCTGTCTGTCTGTCTGTCTGTCTGTCTGTCTGTCTGTCTGTCTGTCTGTCTGTCTGTCTGTCTGTCTGTCTGTCTGTCTGTCTGTCTGTCTGTCTGTCTGTCTGCCATGCATGCCTGCCTGCCCGCCCGCCCGCCTGCCTGCCTGCCTGCCTGTCTGTCTGTCTGTCTGTCTGTCTCTCTCTCTCTCTCTCTCTCTCTCTCGCTCTCTCTCTCTCTCTCTATATATATATATATATATATGTATGTATATATATATATATATATATATATATATATATAATGCTGCTGTTACATTATAGCCCACATTAAATCATTTCACTATATCCTATATCAAATCATTTCACGGGGTCGGCGTGGTCGAGTCGGTAAAGCTCATGGTTGTTAAATCGAAAAGTCTCGAGTTCGAACCCTCGGGCAGATAAGGCTCGATCCCTTCCAAAAACTAAAAAATTAAGAACGAAGAAGAAGAAGAAGAATCATTTCACTATCTCCTACATCAAAGCATTTCACTATCTCCTATATAAAACCATTTCACTATCTCCTATATCAAATCATTTCACTTAAATAATTTCACTGGCTCCTACATTAAACCCAAAAATGGCGGCTTGTGTATTCTAGAAAGAAATTTGGCTGTTTAACTTCTAAGAGTTAAATATTTCCATTGGGCACAAGTTCAGCCACGGATATAGGCCTACTATAAATATTAAGAATGTTTATTACACACTAGCGTAACCTGAAGGGTCCCCCAACTACCGGGGCACCGGGCAACGCGTCTGGTTAATTTGGACAAAGATTATAGGAACCAAATTAATCACGAAGGAGCCCGGAAAACAAATTCGCCTGATTCGATTTCGTAGAGGATTATAGTAGCTAATCGTATCCATTGTGTATCGCGCTCTTTAAAACGAACGTAGGTGCTATGGTGCAAACGGAGGATCCCGGTCGTCAGCATAGATCGACGCTGTTTACAGACACTGGGCATATAGAGAGGGCAAAGAGGGCAGGGCATCTACATGATTTCTATGAGCTTACTATTTTTACCTTCATCCTTCCCTCCCCACTACCACACATAGGAGCAAAAGCCAGACCACCCCCTAAAATGAAGTCACATCTCGGCCTATACACGCCTCTCAAAATTACATTTTTTTTTAATTTTAAACATAATTTTTTTTAAAATATTTAATTATATCACTAAAAATGAAACTATTTCTAGATTTATTACAATTTACAAAAATTATTTTCTAAAACGCAAATTAACGGCTTAATTTCAGTTTATAAGATTCTTTTTTTTTTCTAAAGTGCAAAATCATGTCGTCACACTTTTTGAACCCACCTTTGCCCTCAACACACATCACAATTTTACACAGTCACAAAATTCTGAACACCCCTCCCGCTTATATATATATATATATATATATATATATATATATATATATATATATATATATATATATATATAAACATATTCCTATACACATGTCTTTAATTCTACATAAATATGTATGTGTGTGTGATTTATAAATAAATGTAGGCCTACATAATTATGTTTTGGTGGGCGTATGTTGCGTGAGCGTATGTATAAAAACATATTCAAAAGACAATAAATAAAATGCAATCAATGTAGCCTATGAAATCTACCCTAAGCCTTCTATTTATTCCTCTATTGTAATGAACCCGTGACTGCAGTGAAAGTGAGAAGCTATGGAAACAGCAACGAACCAGCGAGGGAAAAAAGTCAATTTACAAACCAAAACACGCGACACTGCTCCAGCTAGACATCGTGACGTCATGACGTGATCTCCCCGTGGCACGGCCAGCCCGGCTCCAATAACATGTCCACCCACGCACTGCTCGCGTCATCACAACGCCATTGTCGCAACATCCGCTGACTGCTACTCTGGAACAGTTCCAGAAAAGATCCTGAAAGGAAAGAGCTACTGCATACCATCTAGCGTAGACGTGAGTTCATACAAACATAAACATTTCAGTTACAACTATATATATATATATATATATATATATATATATATATATATATATATATATATATATATATATATATGTGTGTGTGTGTGTGTGTGTGTGTGTGTATATTATATATATATATATATGAGTTTAGGCTTAACATATGATGTTACATTACGCTGTAATTGTATTGTAGTCACTGTAGCTCGCTCGTTTAAATTAATACTTTTAAAGTTTTTCATGTTTTATCTCAACTACCTCTAATATAGTTTTTTATGAGCCTCCTAAAAAATCTGAATAAATGTCTGTTATCATTTAATAATGAGCGTCTTTTGTTTCAGCCAACACAGCAAGACACGAGCACCCCCCAAGCTACCATCACCTTCTCTCAGTACTACCATCACCATCTCTCAGTACTACCATCTACAAGCACCCAAAGAAAATGTCAGCTTATCTGATCGTGTTGCTGGCCTGTGTTGTAGCCGTGTGTCACGTGGTGTTCGCTGCTCCCGTAAGTCAGGAAGTTGACGGTAAGTCACGCGCTCTCATTAAACATTGTTTCTCACCCCCCCCCTTTAAAATCGCAGTAAACACGTTACCCCCCCCCCCTCCACCACTCCGTTTATATCATAGTAAACACCGTCTCTCCCCATTTTTATCTAACTCCAAATACACTCCCCCCCCCCCCCCCCCCACACACACATTCTTCAAACAGTAAACATTCCTCCCCCCAATAATTTAACGATCGATAAACATTGCCAAACCCCCTTCCCCCGCATTAATCTAAAGGTAAATACTGTGACCTGCCTCACCCCCAATCATCTCCCACTTAACACTGTCCATCCATTCTTCTAACTATTTGATTCTGCCACTGTCCAATATGCCACTATATCCATTCTGCTGCCACTACCATTCTGCCACTACCATACTGCCACTACCATACTGCCACTACCCATCTTACTATCATCCCGTATTACCATCCCATCCCACTGTTATCCCGTATTACCATAACGTCTCAGCTAAGTCCTATTAAGCCAGGACCGTATAGCTAAAAGCCAGGTCTAGACCAATCTTATGTAAACACAAAACAGTTCTCCCTTATTAGAAAAAATATCTCTGGACTATGAATTTAACGACCACATATTTTTTTTTTTGTTCTATTTTTATTGTTCACTTAGATTACGACATGTTGGTCTAGACCTCCGTATTAGTGTCTGAATTGTTTAGTGAAGTTCTAGTACCACTAGTCGAGACAAGTTAAAATGTACAGCAATGACGCTATGGGTTTATTCGGTACACCGTATTGATTGATTCTAGCTTGAACACAGCTTATTATTTCCAACTCAGGAACCAACCAATCAATTATTTAAAGAGAATTGTTTCACTTCTTGTTTAGGCGATAAAAAAACGACACTCGAACTCTTGGCACGATAAAAGTAATAGAAATAACGTCAGGATAAACGTCATCACAAACTTGTCTTGTAGTTTTAACCGGAAATAGAAATAACGTCAGGATAAACGTCATCACAAACTTGTCTTGTAGTTTCAATAGAAATAACGTCAAGATAAACGGCATCACAAACTTGTCTTGTTGTTTCAATAGAAATAACGTCAGGATAAACGTCATCACAAACTTGTCTTGTAGTTTCAATAGAAATAACGTCAGGATAAACGGCATCACAAACTTGTCTTGTAGTTTCAATAGAAATAACGTCAGGATAAACGGCATCACAAACTTGTCTTGTAGTTTCAATAGAAATAACGTCAGGATAAACGGCATCACAAACTTGTCTTGTAGTTTCAATAGAAATAACGTCAGGATAAACGGCATCACAAACTTGTCTTGTAGTTTCAATAGAAATAACGTTAGGATAAACGGCATCACAAACTTGTCTTGTAGTTTCAATAGAAATAACGTCAGGATAAACGTCATCACAAACTTGTCTTGTAGTTTCAATAGAAATAACGTCAGGATAAACGGCATCACAAACTTGTCTTGTAGTTTCAATAGAAATAACGTCAGGATAAACGTCATCACAAACTTGTCTTGTAGTTTCAATAGAAATAACGTCAGGATAAACGTCATCACAAACTTGTCTTGTAGTTTCAATAGAAATAACGTCAGGATAAACGTCATCACAAACTTGTCTTGTAGTTTCAATAGAAATAACGTCAAGATAAACGGCATCACAAACTTGTCTTGTAGTTTCAATAGAAATAACGTCAGGATAAACGTCATCACAAACTTGTCTTGTAGTTTCAATAGAAATAACGTCAAGATAAACGGCATCACAAACTTGTCTTGTAGTTTCAATAGAAATAACGTCAGGATAAACGTCATCACAAACTTGTCTTGTAGTTTCAATAGAAATAACGTCAAGATAAACGGCATCACAAACTTGTCTTGTAGTTTCAACCGGCGGGCTGTTATTGATTTCAAAACGACGCGAGTCTGTAGGACAGTTGGACATCTAGGTGTGTCGGACAACATTTGTTAATTGAAGGACAACACAGCTACACGTGTAAAATGACACACTGATTTTAAAACTGTGGCCATGTGTGTAGGACAAGTGTCCTACAATCTATATGTATTGTATAATTTATAACTGTAAAATTTACTAAAAAATAGTTAAAGTGATTTTATATTTAAATTAAAATTCTGTAATGAAATCTATAAAATCCTATTTTCGTTGTTTGTAAGAAATTGGCGCGCATGCTTTGTTCTAAATTTGTTTGTAAAACAAGTTAATAAAAAGTCTAGTGACAATTTAAGCGCAATTTCCTTATATTATCCATAACAATTTTTAATTTTTTGTGACCGAACGAAAGGATATTTTTTTGCGCTAAAAAAAAGACAACTATATTAACCTATATCAACGGAAATAGTTTTATTTTAATGAGTAGGCCTACACGATGCTCAGTTTAAAAAAGTAGTAAATATCATCCTAGGCCTACACGATGCTCAGTTTAAAATATATTTTAAAAATTTTTGTGACCGAACGAAAGGATATTTTTGAAAACTTTCTTCGGCAATATTGTTCTAAATTATGGCAGGAATCGATTGGTAAATGTTTCAAGTCGCTAAGTGGTCTGGTTGCCGAGATATGGGCAAAAAACTGCATGTTTTCGAGGTTTTTTGACTTTTCCGGGAAATCCATGAAGGAATTTCGGGAATTTTTTTGGCCCACAATCATCCTCGGATCTTGCTTAACATATTTGCTTTGCAACTAGTCCTCGATATTGCTTCGTTGAGGAGGAGATACGACTTAAAGCTGCGGACACACATCCATCCATCCAGAAATGGCGAATTATTAAACGTAATTGCCAGTATGGAAATTGCGCTAAAAAATTACGACCGAATATTCATTATTTGCTGTATCGGTTTAAATCTGTTCGATAAAACAGAGAATTTAACAACTTTTTAAAGATCGGCAATTTTATTCAAGTTTTTCTAACTCATGAGTTCTGTTATATAGAAGGAGTCACATAATATCCGGCCTTACCCTACGTGTCCGTACAACAATTTGTTGCACGTCAATAAAATTGTAATTACCAGACCAGGCGACCAATAGGGCAGATGAAGTAGAGTTTATGGGTTTCGTTGTCTCCGGTAACATTGTGGCGTAATGTGATAAATTCTTAGCCATTTTTACCTAATAGATGTTGTGTACCCATCGGGCTGAATGAACTCAGGGACTCCCGAGAATTCGGGTCCGAAATCCAAACTCCAGACACCCCCCCCCCCCCCTGCGAGTATTATTGAATCAGAAAATCATTTTAATGGAACAAGAAAATAATCTCTCGCTTTTTAATGATTCAAATTTAAATTGTGGGTGTTAAATTAGCAATAGTTTAAAGTTAATTATTGGTCAGTTTTGTAGTATGACAGAATTCCGCTGTAATTTAGACCAGCGCTACTGTAAACATTCGATGACATCCGCTCCAGGCACGTGATGACTTCCAATTTGAATTGCGAAACTGTATCGATCTTTGTTGTAATCGGCTACATAGTTTATGTCATGTTTAAAATACTTATTCAATTTTTTTCTATGGATTTTATAATTATAAGAAGATAATAGGCTACTATGGAACCGGTTAGGCTTAGCATTTCTAACTATGCACTAACAATAGGAATGATTAAATACATTCGTAGCCAGTGGCGTAGCGAGGTCGGGTGTCACCCGGTGCGGCACTAAATGGTATCGCCCCTCAGAGGCGTAGCGACCCTTCCCGGGGACAAACTTTCAATTTTCGATTTACAACCCCCCCCCCCCCAAACTTTCGATTTGCACCCCGCCCCTTCAAATTTTTCTCTATATGTTTTGCTATTTTTTGCCTTGGTGTCACCCCCCTAAATGTTGTCACCCGGTGCGTTCCGCACCCCGCCCCCCCCCCCTTGCTACAACTCTGTTCGTAGCTTGGTTATATTAGTGAAGACACGTAGTGATGTGACTGTCATTATTTAATTAATTTCTTAATTTTTTGTTACCTTGGGTGAATGAGAATGATCTACATGTCTGGAAGATTTGAAGTTTTGGAAATACAGTACTATACAAGTACAGTATCTCTTGATACAAGTATAGTGTCTCTTGATACAACTACAGCATCTCTTGCTACAAGTACAGTATCTCTTGGTACAAGAACAGTATCTCTTGATACAAGTATAATATCTCTTGATACAAGTACAGTATCTCTTGATACAAGTATAGTATCTCTTGCTACAAGTACAGTATTTCTTGATACAAATACAGTATCTCTTGATACAAGTACAGTATCTCTTGATACAAGTATAGTATCTCTTGATACAAGTATAGTATCTCTTGATACAAGTACAGTATCTCTTGATAAAAGTACAGTATCTCTTGATACAAGTATAGTATCTCTTGATACAAGTACAGTATCTCTTGATACAAGTATAGTATCTCTTGCTACAAGTACAGTATCTCTTGATACAAGTACAGTATCTCTTGCCACAAGTATAGCAACTCTTGCTACAAGTACAGTATCTCTTGATACAAGTACAGTATCTTTTGAAACAAGTACAGTATCTCTTGATACAAGTACAGTATCTCTTGATACAAGTACAGTATCTCTTGCTACAAGTATAGTATCTCTTGCTACAAGTACAGTATCTCTTGATACAAGTATAAAATCTCTTGATACAAGTACAGTATCTCTTGATACAAGTACAGTATCTCTTGATACAAATACAGTATCTCTTGATACAAGTATAGTATCTCTTGATACAAGTACAGTATCTCTTGATACAAGTACAGTATCTCTTGCTACAAGTATAGTATCTCTTGCTACAAGTACAGTATCTTTTGATACAAGTATAGTATCTTTTGATACAAGTACAGTATCTCTTGATACAAGTATAGTATCTCTTGATACACGTACAGTATCTCTTGATACACGTACAGTATCTCTTGATACAAGTACAGTATCTCTTGATACAAGTACAGTATCTCTTGATACAAGTATAGTATCTCTTGATACAAGTACAGTATCTCTTGATACAAGTACAGTATCTCTTGATACAAATACAGTATCTCTTGCTACAAGTACAGTATCTCTTGATACAAGTACTGTATCTCTTGATACAAGTACAGTATCTCTTGATACAAGTACAGTATCTCTTGATACAAGTACAGTATCTTTTGAAACAAGTACAGTATCTCTTGATACAAGTACAGTATCTCTTGATACAAGTACAGTATCTCTTGCTACAAGTATAGTATCTCTTGCTACAAGTACAGTATCTCTTGATACAAGTATAATATCTCTTGATACAAGTACAGTATCTCTTGATACAAGTACAGTATCTCTTGATACAAATACAGTATCTCTTGATACAAGTATAGTATCTCTTGATACAAGTACAGTATCTCTTGATACAAGTACAGTATCTCTTGCTACAAGTATAGTATCTCTTGCTACAAGTACAGTATCTTTTGATACAAGTATAGTATCTTTTGATACAAGTACAGTATCTCTTGATACAAGTATAGTATCTCTTGATACACGTACAGTATCTCTTGATACAAGTACAGTATCTCTTGATACAAGTACAGTATCTCTTGATACAAGTACAGTATCTCTTGCTACAAGTATAGTATCTCTTGCTACAAGTACAGTATCTCTTGATACAAGTACAGTATCTTTTGATACAAGTACAGTATCTCTTGATACAAGTACAGTATCTCTTGATACAAGTACAGTATCTCTTGATACAAGTACAGTATCTCTTGCTACAAGTATAGTATCTCTTGCTACAAGTACAGTATCTTTTGATACAAGTATAGTATCTTTTGATACAAGTACAGTATCTCTTGATACAAGTATAGTATCTCTTGATACACGTACAGTATCTCTTGATACAAGTACAGTATCTCTTGATACAAGTACAGTATCTCTTGATACAAGTACAGTATCTCTTGCTACAAGTATAGTATCTCTTGCTACAAGTACAGTATCTCTTGATACAAGTACAGTATCTTTTGATACAAGTACAGTATCTCTTGATACAAGTACAGTATCTCTTGATACAAGTACAGTATCTCTTGCTACAAGTATAGTATCTCTTGCTACAAGTACAGTATCTCTTAATACAAGTACAGTATCTCTTGATACAAGTACAGTATCTCTTGATACAAGTACAGTATCTCTTGCTACAAGTATAGTATCTCTTGCTACAAGTACAGTATCTTTTGATACAAGTATAGTATCTTTTGATACAAGTACAGTATCTCTTGATACAAGTATAGTATCTCTTGATACACGTACAGTATCTCTTGATACAAGTACAGTATCTCTTGATACAAGTACAGTATCTCTTGATACAAATACAGTATCTCTTGCTACAAGTACAGTATCTCTTGGTACAAATACAGTATCTCTTGATACAAGTACAGTATCTCTTGATACAAGTACAGTATCTCTTGATACAAGTACAGTATCTCTTGATACAAGTGCAGTATCTCTTGATACAAATACAGTATCTCTTGCTACAAGTACAGTATCTCTTGGTACAAATACAGTATCTCTTGATACAAGTACAGTATCTCTTGATACAAGTGCAGTATCTCTTGATACAAGTACAGTATCTCTTGATACAAGTACAGTATCTCTTGATACAAGTAAAGTATCTCTTGATACAAGTACAGTATCTCTTGATACAAGTACAGTATCTCTTGATACAAGTACAGTATCTCTTGATACAAGTACAGTATCTCTTGATACAAGTACAGTATCTCTTGATACAAGTACAGTATCTCTTGATACAAGTGCCAAGATCATAAAACGTTGCGTGGATCAGATCCCAACGAAACAATAGACGCAGCGTGAAATTCATTTTATTGATCGGCAAATTTTCAAGCTTTAAGCTCGAGGCTTGAAGAGTGGTTTTAAAACTTGACCGAGTTGTTCCATATCTGTCTACACACTGACCACTTGATCTGTGTGGTTGTATCTCCTGGTGTGGTTGTATCTCCTGATGTGGTTGTATCTCCTGATGTGGTTGTATCTCCTGATGTGGTTGTATCTCCTGATGTGGTTGTATCTCCTGGTGTGGTTGTATCTCCTGGTGTGGTTGTATCTCCTGGTGTGGTTGTATCTCCTGTTGTGGCTGTATGGTGTGGCTGTATCTCCTGGTGTGGTTGTATCTCCTGGTGTGGTTGTATCTCCTGGTGTGGTTGTATCTCCTGATGTGGTTGTATCTCCTGATGTGGTTGTATCTCCTGGTGTGGTTGTATCTCCTGGTGTGGTTGTATCTCCTGGTGTGGTTGTATCTCCTGGTGTGGTTGTATCTCCTGGTGTGGTTGTATCTCCTGGTGTGGTTGTATCTCCTGGTGTGGTTGTATCTCCTGATGTGGTTGTATCTCCTGGTGTGGTTGTATCGCCTGGTGTGGCTGTATCTCCTGGTGTGGTTGTATCTCCTGGTGTGGCTGTATCTCCTGGTGTGGTTGTATCTCCTGGTGTGGTTGTATCTCCTGGTGTGGTTGTATCTCCTGGTGTGGTTGTATCTCCTGGTGTGGTTGTATCTCCTGGTGTGGTTGTATGGTGTGGTTGTATCTCCTGGTGTGGTTGTATCTCCTGGTGTGGTTGTATCTCCTGGTGTGGTTGTATCTCCTGGTGTGGTTGTATCTCCTAGTGTGGTTGTATCTCCTGGTGTGGTTGTATCTCCTGGTGTGGTTGTATCTCCTGGTGTGGTTGTATCTCCTGGTGTGGTTGTATGGTGTGGTTGTATCTCCTGGTGTGGTTGTATCTCCTGGTGTGGTTGTATCTCCTGGTGTGGTTGTATCTCCTGGTGTGGTTGTATCTCCTGTTGTGGCTGTATGGTGTGGTTGTATCTCCTGGTGTGGTTGTATCTCCTGGTGTGGTTGTATCTCCTGGTGTGGTTGTATCTCCTGGTGTGGTTGTATCTCCTGGTGTGGTTGTATCTCCTGGTGTGGTTGTATCTCCTGGTGTGGTTGTATCTCCTGGTGTGGTTGTATGGTGTGGTTGTATCTCCTGGTGTGGTTGTATCTCCTGGTGTGGTTGTATCTCCTGGTGTGGTTGTATCTCCTGGTGTGGTTGTATCTCCTGGTGTGGTTGTATCTCCTGGTGTGGTTGTATCTCCTGGTGTGGTTGTATCTCCTGGTGTGGTTGTATCTCCTGGTGTGGTTGTATCTCCTGGTGTGGTTGTATGGTGTGGTTGTATCTCCTGTTGTGGTTGTATGGTGTGGTTGTATCTCCTGGTGTGGTTGTATCTCCTGGTGTGGTTGTATCTCCTGGTGTGGTTGTATGGTGTGGTTGTATCTCCTGGTGTGGTTGTATGGTGTGGTTGTATCTCCTGGTGTGGTTGTATCTCCTGGTGTGGTTGTATCTCCTGGTGTGGTTGTATGGTGTGGTTGTATCTCCTGTTGTGGTTGTATGGTGTGGTTGTATCTCCTGGTGTGGTTGTATCTCCTGGTGTGGTTGTATCTCCTGTTGTGGTTGTATCTCCTATTGTGGCTGTATGGTGTGGTTGTATCTCCTGGTGTGGTTGTATCTCCTGATGTGGTTGTATCTCCTGGTGTGGTTGTATCTCCTGTTGTGGTTGTATCTCCTGTTGTGGTTGTATGGTGTGGTTGTATCTCCTGGTGTGGTTGTATCTCCTGTTGTGGTTGTATGGTGTGGTTGTATCTCCTGGTGTGGTTGTATGGTGTGGCTGTATCTCCTGTTGTGGTTGTATCTCCTGGTGTGGTTGTATCTCCTGGTGTGGTTGTATCTCCTGATGTGGTTGTATCTCCTGGTGTGGTTGTATGGTGTGGTTGTATCTCCTGGTGTGGTTGTATCTCCTGGTGTGGTTGTATCTCCTGGTGTGGTTGTATGGTGTGGTTGTATCTCCTGGTGTGGTTGTATGGTGTGGTTGTATCTCCTGGTGTGGTTGTATCTCCTGGTGTGGTTGTATCTCCTGGTGTGGTTGTATGGTGTGGTTGTATCTCCTGGTGTGGTTGTATGGTGTGGTTGTATCTCCTGGTGTGGTTGTATGGTGTGGTTGTATCTCCTGGTGTGGTTGTATCTCCTGGTGTGGTTGTATCTCCTGGTGTGGTTGTATGGTGTGGTTGTATCTCCTGGTGTGGTTGTATGGTGTGGTTGTATCTCCTGGTGTGGTTGTATCTCCTGGTGTGGTTGTATCTCCTGGTGTGGTTGTATCTCCTGGTGTGGTTGTATCTCCTGGTGTGGTTGTATGGTGTGGTTGTATCTCCTGGTGTGGTTGTATCTCCTGGTGTGGTTGTATCTCCTGGTGTGGTTGTATCTCCTGGTGTGGCTGTATGGTGTGGTTGTATCTCCTGGTGTGGCTGTATCTCCTGGTGTGGTTGTATCTCCTGATGTGGTTGTATCTCCTGGTGTGGTTGTATCTCCTGTTGTGGTTGTATCTCCTATTGTGGCTGTATGGTGTGGTTGTATCTCCTGGTGTGGTTGTATCTCCTGATGTGGTTGTATCTCCTGGTGTGGTTGTATCTCCTGTTGTGGTTGTATCTCCTGTTGTGGTTGTATCTCCTATTGTGGCTGTATGGTGTGGTTGTATCTCCTGGTGTGGTTGTATCTCCTGATGTGGTTGTATCTCCTGGTGTGGTTGTATCTCCTGGTGTGGTTGTATCTCCTGTTGTGGTTGTATGGTGTGGTTGTATCTCCTGGTGTGGTTGTATCTCCTGGTGTGGTTGTATCTCCTGATGTGGTTGTATCTCCTGGTGTGGTTGTATGGTGTGGTTGTATGGTGTGGTTGTATCTCCTGGTGTGGTTGTATCTCCTGGTGTGGTTGTATCTCCTGGTGTGGTTGTATGGTGTGGTTGTATCTCCTGGTGTGGTTGTATGGTGTGGTTGTATCTCCTGGTGTGGTTGTATCTCCTGGTGTGGTTGTATCTCCTGGTGTGGTTGTATGGTGTGGTTGTATCTCCTGGTGTGGTTGTATGGTGTGGTTGTATCTCCTGGTGTGGTTGTATGGTGTGGTTGTATCTCCTGGTGTGGTTGTATCTCCTGGTGTGGTTGTATCTCCTGGTGTGGTTGTATCTCCTGGTGTGGCTGTATCTCCTGATGTGGTTGTATCTCCTGATGTGGTTGTATCGCCTGTTGTGGCTGTATGGTGTGGTTGTATCTCCTGATGTGGTTGTATCTCCTGGTGTGGTTGTATCTCCTGGTGTGGCTGTATCTCCTGGTGTGGTTGTATCTCCAGATGTGGTTGTATCGCCTGTTGTGGCCTTATCTCCTGGTGTGGCTGTATCTCCTGATGTGGTTGTATCTCCTGATGTGGTTGTATCTCCTGGTGTGGTTGTATCTCCTGGTGTGGTTGTATCTCCTGGTGTGGTTGTATCTCCTGGTGTGGTTGTATCTCCTGGTGTGGTTGTATCTCCTGGTGTGGTTATAAATCTTGGTGTGGTTGTATCTCCTGGTGTGGTTGTATCTCCTGGTGTGGTTGTATCTCCTGGTGTGGTTGTATCTCCTGGTGTGGTTGTATCTCCTGTTGTGGCTGTATCTCCTGGTGTGGTTGTATCTCCTGGTGTGGTTGTATCTCCTGGTGTGGTTGTATCTCCTGGTGTGGTTGTATCTCCTGGTGTGGTTGTATCTCCTGGTGTGGTTGTATCTCCTGGTGTGGTTGTATCTCCTGGTGTGGCTGTATGGTGTGGTTGTATCTCCTGGTGTGGTTGTATGGTGTGGTTGTATCTCCTGGTGTGGTTGTATCTCCTGGTGTGGTTGTATCTCCTGGTGTGGTTGTATGGTGTGGTTGTATCTCCTGGTGTGGTTGTATCTCCTGGTGTGGTTGTATCTCCTGGTGTGGTTGTATCTCCTGATGTGGTTGTATCTCCTGGTGTGGTTGTATGGTGTGGTTGTATCTCCTGGTGTGGTTGTATCTCCTGGTGTGGTTGTATCTCCTGGTGTGGTTGTATGGTGTGGTTGTATCTCCTGGTGTGGTTGTATGGTGTGGTTGTATCTCCTGGTGTGGTTGTATCTCCTGGTGTGGTTGTATCTCCTGGTGTGGTTGTATGGTGTGGTTGTATCTCCTGGTGTGGTTGTATGGTGTGGTTGTATCTCCTGGTGTGGTTGTATGGTGTGGTTGTATCTCCTGGTGTGGTTGTATCTCCTGGTGTGGTTGTATCTCCTGGTGTGGTTGTATCTCCTGGTGTGGTTGTATGGTGTGGTTGTATCTCCTGGTGTGGTTGTATCTCCTGGTGTGGCTGTATGGTGTGGTTGTATCTCCTGGTGTGGCTGTATCTCCTGATGTGGTTGTATCTCCTGGTGTGGTTGTATCTCCTGGTGTGGTTGTATCTCCTGGTGTGGTTGTATCTCCTGGTGTGGTTGTATCTCCTGGTGTGGTTGTATCTCCTGGTGTGGTTGTATCTCCTGGTGTGGTTGTATCTCCTGGTGTGGTTGTATCTCCTGGTGTGGTTGTATCTCCTGGTGTGGTTGTATCTCCTGGTGTGGTTGTATCTCCTGGTGTGGTTGTATCTCCTGGTGTGGCTGTATCTCCTGGTGTGGTTGTATCTCCTGGTGTGGTTGTATGGTGTGGTTGTATCTCCTGGTGTGGTTGTATCTCCTGGTGTGGTTGTATCTCCTGGTGTGGTTGTATCTCCTGGTGTGGTTGTATCTCCTGGTGTGGCTGTATCTCCTGATGTGGTTGTATCTCCTGGTGTGGCTGTATCTCCTGGTGTGGTTGTATCTCCAGATGTGGTTGTATCGCCTGTTGTGGCCTTATCTCCTGGTGTGGTTGTATCTCCTGATGTGGTTGTATCTCCTGGTGTGGTTGTATCTCCTGGTGTGGTTGTATCTCCTGGTGTGGTTGTATCTCCTGGTGTGGTTGTATCTCCTGGTGTGGTTGTATCTCCTGGTGTGGTTGTATCTCCTGGTGTGGTTGTATCTCCTGGTGTGGTTGTATCTCCTGGTGTGGTTGTATCTCCTGGTGTGGTTGTATCTCCTGGTGTGGTTGTATCTCCTGGTGTGGTTGTATCTCCTGGTGTGGTTGTATCTCCTGGTGTGGTTGTATCTCCTGGTGTGGTTGTATCTCCTGGTGTGGTTGTATCTCCTGGTGTGGTTGTATCTCCTGGTGTGGTTGTATGGTGTGGTTGTATCTCCTGGTGTGGTTGTATCTCCTGGTGTGGTTGTATCTCCTGGTGTGGTTGTATCTCCTGGTGTGGTTGTATCTCCTGGTGTGGTTGTATCTCCTGGTGTGGTTGTATCTCCTGGTGTGGTTGTATCTCCTGGTGTGGTTGTATCTCCTGGTGTGGTTGTATCTCCTGGTGTGGTTGTATCTCCTGGTGTGGTTGTATCTCCTGGTGTGGCTGTATCTCCTGGTGTGGTTGTATCTCCTGGTGTGGTTGTATGGTGTGGTTGTATCTCCTGGTGTGGTTGTATCTCCTGGTGTGGTTGTATGGTGTGGTTGTATCTCCTGGTGTGGTTGTATCTTCTGGTGTGGTTGTATCTCCTGGTGTGGTTGTATCTCCTGGTGTGGTTGTATCTCCTGGTGTGGTTGTATGGTGTGGTTGTATCTCCTGGTGTGGTTGTATCTCCTGGTGTGGTTGTATCTCCTGGTGTGGTTGTATCTCCTGTTGTGGCTGTATGGTGTGGTTGTATCTCCTGGTGTGGTTGTATCTCCTGGTGTGGTTGTATCTCCTAGTGTGGTTGTATCTCCTGGTGTGGTTGTATCTCCTGGTGTGGTTGTATCTCCTGGTGTGGTTGTATCTCCTGGTGTGGTTGTATGGTGTGGTTGTATCTCCTGGTGTGGTTGTATCTCCTGGTGTGGTTGTATCTCCTGGTGTGGTTGTATCTCCTGGTGTGGTTGTATCTCCTAGTGTGGTTGTATCTCCTGGTGTGGTTGTATCTCCTGGTGTGGTTGTATCTCCTGGTGTGGTTGTATCTCCTGGTGTGGTTGTATGGTGTGGTTGTATCTCCTGGTGTGGTTGTATCTCCTGGTGTGGTTGTATGGTGTGGTTGTATCTCCTGGTGTGGTTGTATCTCCTGGTGTGGTTGTATCTCCTGGTGTGGTTGTATCTCCTGGTGTGGTTGTATCTCCTGGTGTGGCTGTATCTCCTGATGTGGTTGTATCTCCTGGTGTGGCTGTATCTCCTGGTGTGGTTGTATCTCCAGATGTGGTTGTATCGCCTGTTGTGGCCTTATCTCCTGGTGTGGTTGTATCTCCTGATGTGGTTGTATCTCCTGGTGTGGTTGTATCTCCTGGTGTGGTTGTATCTCCTGGTGTGGTTGTATCTCCTGGTGTGGTTGTATCTCCTGGTGTGGTTGTATCTCCTGGTGTGGTTGTATCTCCTGGTGTGGTTGTATCTCCTGGTGTGGTTGTATCTCCTGGTGTGGTTGTATCTCCTGGTGTGGTTGTATCTCCTGGTGTGGTTGTATCTCCTGGTGTGGTTGTATCTCCTGGTGTGGTTGTATCTCCTGGTGTGGTTGTATCTCCTGGTGTGGTTGTATCTCCTGGTGTGGTTGTATCTCCTGGTGTGGTTGTATCTCCTGGTGTGGTTGTATGGTGTGGTTGTATCTCCTGGTGTGGTTGTATCTCCTGGTGTGGTTGTATCTCCTGGTGTGGTTGTATCTCCTGGTGTGGTTGTATCTCCTGGTGTGGTTGTATCTCCTGGTGTGGTTGTATCTCCTGGTGTGGCTGTATCTCCTGGTGTGGTTGTATCTCCTGGTGTGGTTGTATGGTGTGGTTGTATCTCCTGGTGTGGTTGTATCTCCTGGTGTGGTTGTATGGTGTGGTTGTATCTCCTGGTGTGGTTGTATCTTCTGGTGTGGTTGTATCTCCTGGTGTGGTTGTATCTCCTGGTGTGGTTGTATCTCCTGGTGTGGTTGTATGGTGTGGTTGTATCTCCTGGTGTGGTTGTATCTCCTGGTGTGGTTGTATCTCCTGGTGTGGTTGTATCTCCTGTTGTGGCTGTATGGTGTGGTTGTATCTCCTGGTGTGGTTGTATCTCCTGGTGTGGTTGTATCTCCTAGTGTGGTTGTATCTCCTGGTGTGGTTGTATCTCCTGGTGTGGTTGTATCTCCTGGTGTGGTTGTATCTCCTGGTGTGGTTGTATGGTGTGGTTGTATCTCCTGGTGTGGTTGTATCTCCTGGTGTGGTTGTATCTCCTGGTGTGGTTGTATCTCCTGGTGTGGTTGTATCTCCTAGTGTGGTTGTATCTCCTGGTGTGGTTGTATCTCCTGGTGTGGTTGTATCTCCTGGTGTGGTTGTATCTCCTGGTGTGGTTGTATGGTGTGGTTGTATCTCCTGGTGTGGTTGTATCTCCTGGTGTGGTTGTATCTCCTGGTGTGGTTGTATCTCCTGGTGTGGTTGTATCTCCTAGTGTGGTTGTATCTCCTGGTGTGGTTGTATCTCCTGGTGTGGTTGTATCTCCTGGTGTGGTTGTATCTCCTGGTGTGGTTGTATGGTGTGGTTGTATCTCCTGGTGTGGTTGTATCTCCTGGTGTGGTTGTATCTCCTGGTGTGGTTGTATCTCCTGGTGTGGTTGTATGGTGTGGCTGTATCTCCTGGTGTGGTTGTATCTCCTGGTGTGGTTGTATCTCCTGGTGTGGTTGTATGGTGTGGTTGTATCTCCTGGTGTGGTTGTATCTCCTGGTGTGGTTGTATCTCCTGGTGTGGTTGTATCTCCTGGTGTGGTTGTATCTCCTGGTGTGGTTGTATCTCCTGGTGTGGTTGTATCTCCTGGTGTGGTTGTATCTCCTGGTGTGGTTGTATCTCCTGGTGTGGCTGTATCTCCTGGTGTGGTTGTATCTCCTGGTGTGGTTGTATGGTGTGGTTGTATCTCCTGGTGTGGTTGTATCTCCTGGTGTGGTTGTATCTCCTGGTGTGGTTGTACCTTCTGGTGTGGTTGTATCTCCTGGTGTGGTTGTATCTCCTGGTGTGGCTGTATCTCCTGGTGTGGTTGTATCTCCTGGTGTGGTTGTATGGTGTGGTTGTATCTCCTGGTGTGGTTGTATGGTGTGGTTGTATCTCCTGGTGTGGTTGTATCTCCTGGTGTGGTTGTATCTCCTGGTGTGGTTGTATGGTGTGGCTGTATCTCCTGGTGTGGTTGTATCTCCTGGTGTGGTTGTATCTCCTGGTGTGGTTGTATCTCCTGGTGTGGTTGTATCTCCTGGTGTGGTTGTATCTCCTGGTGTGGTTGTATCTCCTGGTGTGGTTGTATCTCCTGGTGTGGTTGTATCTCCTGGTGTGGTTGTATCTCCTGGTGTGGTTGTATCTCCTGGTGTGGTTGTATCTCCTGATGTGGTTGTATCTCCTGGTGTGGCTGTATCTCCTGATGTGGTTGTATCTCCTGGTGTGGTTGTATCTCCTGGTGTGGTTGTATGGTGTGGTTGTATCTCCTGGTGTGGTTGTATCTCCTGGTGTGGTTGTATCTCCTGGTGTGGTTGTATCTCCTGATGTGGTTGTATCTCCTGGTGTGGCTGTATCTCCTGATGTGGTTGTATCTCCTGGTGTGGCTGTATCTCCTGGTGTGGTTGTATCTCCTGGTGTGGTTGTATCTCCTGGTGTGGTTGTATCTCCTGATGTGGTTGTATCTCCTGATGTGGTTGTATCTCCTGGTGTGGCTGTATCTCCTGATGTGGTTGTATCTCCTGGTGTGGTTGTATCTCCTGGTGTGGCTGTATCTCCTGATGTGGTTGTATCTCCTGATGTGGTTGTATCTCCTGGTGTGGCTGTATCTCCTGATGTGGTTGTATCTCCTGGTGTGGTTGTATCTCCTGGTGTGGCTGTATGGTGTGGTTGTATCTCCTGGTGTGGTTGTATGGTGTGGTTGTATCTCCTGGTGTGGTTGTATCTCCTGGTGTGGTTGTATCTCCTGGTGTGGTTGTATCTCCTGGTGTGGTTGTATCTCCTGATGTGGTTGTATCTCCTGGTGTGGCTGTATCTCCTGATGTGGTTGTATCTCCTGGTGTGGTTGTATCTCCTGGTGTGGTTGTATGGTGTGGTTGTATCTCCTGGTGTGGTTGTATCTCCTGGTGTGGTTGTATCTCCTGGTGTGGTTGTATCTCCTGATGTGGTTGTATCTCCTGGTGTGGCTGTATCTCCTGATGTGGTTGTATCTCCTGGTGTGGCTGTATCTCCTGGTGTGGTTGTATCTCCTGGTGTGGTTGTATCTCCTGGTGTGGTTGTATCTCCTGATGTGGTTGTATCTCCTGATGTGGTTGTATCTCCTGGTGTGGCTGTATCTCCTGGTGTGGTTGTATCTCCTGGTGTGGTTGTATCTCCTGGTGTGGTTGTATCTCCTGGTGTGGTTGTATGGTGTGGTTGTATCTCCTGGTGTGGTTGTATCTCCTGGTGTGGCTGTATCTCCTGGTGTGGTTGTATCTCCTGGTGTGGTTGTATCTCCTGGTGTGGTTGTATCTCCTGTTGTGGCTGTATCTCCTGGTGTGGTTGTATCTCCTGGTGTGGTTGTATCTCCTGGTGTGGTTGTATCTCCTGGTGTGGTTATAAATCTTGGTGTGGTTCTATCTCCTGGAAACAGAAACCGCCTTCTCCCCCTTCCACCCGTATCTTTCAACTTACCGACTTTACCAGGCAACGGTCGCCGGTCTGATTGTAAGATTGAAGATGTTGTACATTCAAACAAATAGCTGGATATTATTTCAGTGACATCAAAACAAATCTAGCCGTTCTGCTTTAAACTTAATTATTAGTTCAAGCACAAAACTGATGATATCCTGTCATGGAATAGCTTTATAAATATAGCACTCAACGACAGGCGATATATTTCAGCTTTTAAATTTTAGACAACAGGAAATGTTTTAATACATTGTGACTAGTTAAAATAAAACCGATTTCTCTTTGTTTTGTTTTGTTTTGTTTTGTTTTGTTTTGTTTTGTTTTGTTTTGTTTTGTTTTGTTTTGTTTTGTTTTGTTTTGTTTTGTTTTGTTTTGTTTTGTTTTGTTTTGTTTTGTTTTTCTTTCTTTTTTTTCCTTATTTAAAAATATCTAAAGCTTAAGCAAATCGGGGAAACGTTTTTTTTCTTTCTGTAATTTATAACAACACCATGGCAGCATTTGATTTGAGTTCTTCATTTGCATAGGCTAGTTGTGATCAAATGGAACCGCACATCATACTGACGTCATCAATGACACCTGGCCGCATTAGTGCCTGTTATCAAACATTGTTCTGAATGCTTGGATTCCGTCAATCGTATTCTAACGATTACAAGAATTTCAATACCTCACAAGGAAATTGTAAATTGTTGGGAAACTATCACAAGTTACTGCCCTTGTGGAATATTCTTAATTATTTTATAGCAGAACTTTTCGTACTCCCTAGGCACTCGTAGCAATTATTGCATAAGCTTCCAACCCACTTCCCCCCCCCCCCCTTTTCCACCTACCAATAAATCTTCTGTGGACCTGTGGTAAAGAAACATTAGACATAGTTTACTGAGTTTTAGGGATTTATTATTGATTTCATTATTGAGGGTAAGTCGATTTTTAACGATTTTTAAATTTGGGAGTGGGGGGGGGGGGGGGAAGGTTATCGTTGATTTCATTATTTATCATTATTGATGGTGAGTCGATTTTCTCATTATAAAAGTGAGGAAGATAGTGCGCTTGCATAAAGGACAAAATAGAAAAGGTATGGGAATCGTATAGAAAATAAAAACTTCCATCGGTGTCCGCTACCCACCCTCTGAAGTTTAATATCCCCCCCCCCCCCCCCCCCACCAGGATTCGAGTATTGATGTGATAATCATGCTTGTTTACCATGTAATGGAATTATATTTTGAAACGAAAATTTCAAACAAAATTTTTCTCAATTTCAGTCAAAAAACGAAGTGTGGACTCAGTGGAGAAACAAGTAAGTGAAACATAATGGCTAGTATGTAGGTGTGGTAGTGTTGTAGATGTCATTTATATGTAAAGATGTAAGTAAAACATAGTGGCTAGTATGTAGGTGTGGTAGTGTTGTAGATGTCATTTATATGTAAAGATGTAAGTAAAACATAGTGGCTAGTATGTAGGTGTGGTAGTGTTGTAGATGTCATTTATATGTAAAGATGTAAGGTAGTGGCTAGTATGTAGGTGTGGTAGTGTTGTAGATGTCATTTATATGTAAAGATGTAAGGTAGTGGCTAGTATGTAGGTGTGGTAGTGTTGTAGATGTCATTTATATGTAAAGATGTAAGGTAGTGGCTAGTATGTAGGTGTGGTAGTGTTGTAGATGTCATTTATATGTAAAGATGTAAGGTAGTGGCTAGTATGTAGGTGTGGTAGTGTTGTAGATGTCATTTATATGTAAAGATGTAAGGTAGTGGCTAGTATTTAGGTGTGGTAGTGTTGTAGATGTCACTTATATGTAAAGATGTAAGGTAGTGGCTAGTATGTAGGTGTGGTAGTGTTGTAGATGTCATTTATATGTAAAGATGTAAGGTAGTGGCTAGTATGTAGGTGTGGTAGTGTTGTAGATGTCATTTATATGTAAAGATGTAAGGTAGTGGCTAGTATGTAGGTGTGGTAGTGTTGTAGATGTCACTTATATGTAAAGATGTAAGGTAGTGGCTAGTATGTAGGTGTGGTAGTGTTGTAGATGTCATTTATATGTAAAGATGTAAGGTAGTGGCTAGTATGTAGGTGTGGTAGTGTTGTAGATGTCACTTATATGTAAAGATGTAAGGTAGTGGCTAGTATGTAGGTGTGGTAGTGTTGTAGATGTCATTTATATGTAAAGATGTAAGGTAGTGGCTAGTATGTAGGTGTGGTAGTGTTGTAGATGTCACTTATATGTAAAGATGTAAGGTAGTGGCTAGTATTTAGGTGTGGTAGTGTTGTAGATGTCATTTATATGTAAAGATGTAAGGTAGTGGCTAGTATTTAGGTGTGGTAGTGTTGTAGATGTCATTTATATGTAAAGATTACAATTTATGCATTCAAAGATCGAGTTTATGTAATACACGTTTTTACTTTATACGTTTATAAAATCATAGGTTTTAGAAATACAAGTTTTATAATATCGATTAAGTTAAACTTTAAGAACTAGAAATTAGAAAAGATAGTCTATAAACTATTTGTTTAGTTAGATCGACAGTTCAGGTTATATCATTAGCTAATGACATGTATGGTAGCGATGAATTGGCTTAATCATTAGCTAGCAATTTTTATGGTAAAGATTAAATTGCTGTATCATTAGCTAGCAATTTGTATGGTAAAGATTAATTGGCTGAATCATTAGCTAGCAATTTGTATGGTAAAGATTAATTGGCTGAATCATTAGCTAGCAATTTGTATGGTAAAGATTAATTGGCTGAATCATTAGCTAGCAATTTGTATGGTAAAGATTAATTGTCTGAATCATTAGCTAGCAATTTGTATGGTAAAGATTAATTGGCTGAATCATTATCTAGCAATTTGTATGGTAAAGATTAATTGGCTGAATCATTAGCTAGCAATTTGTATGGTAAAGATTAATTGGCTGAATCATTAGCTAGCAATTTGTATGGTAAAGATTAATTGTCTGAATCATTAGCTAGCAATTTGTATGGTAAAGATTAATTGGCTGAATCATTATCTAGCAATTTGTATGGTAAAGATTAATTGGCTGAATCATTAGCTAGCAATTTGTATGGTAAAGATTAATTGGCTGAATCATTAGCTAGCAATTTGTATGGTAAAGATTAATTTAATTGTCTGTATCAGCTAATGAGTTGTGTTTCAGGGCTGTTTTGATTGTTCGATGTATGAACTATGTATTTGGTGTACATGTTTGGGGACGTGTATTTGTGTTTTGGTGTACATGTTTGGGGACGTGTACGAACTATTTGTGTTTTGGTGTACATGTTTGGGGACGTGTACGAACTATTTGTGTTTTGGTGTACATGTTTGGGGACGTGTATTTGTGTTTTGGTGTACATGTTTGGGACGTGTATGAACTATTTGTGTTTTGGTGTACATGTTTGGGGACGTGTATTTGTGTTTTGGTGTACATGTTTGGGACGTGTATGAACTATTTGTGTTTTGGTGTACATGTTTGGGGACGTGTATTTGTGTTTTTATAACCTAACACAGGGGCTATAAATAATTTATGCCCTACAACTAATCTTAAATATCATGACTTTGTGGAAGTGTTGATTATTTCTAAGTTCATTATTTATTCTGTTTTTGATGTTAACCAGCTGAGATTTTAGATCTAATTATAATAATGAATTGACAAGTTTAGACGTTAATTATTTCTGACTGTTTTCACAGCCCCAAGAACAAGAAGATGATTTACGTGACCTGCTCAGTTTGGTTGGTGAGTAACTTGTGTTGTGTCTCGTTAGGGCTTTAGTGGATAACTTTTGGTGTGTCTCAGGGCTTTAGTGGATAACTTTTGGTGCGTCTCATTAGGGCTTTAGTGGGTAACTTTTGGTGTGTCTCATTAAGGCTTTAGTGGGTAACTTTTGGTGTGTCTTATTAGGGCCATAATGGTTAAAATATTTTGTATCACATTCGACAACAACAACAGAGTGAAGCAATACAAAACCAATGGTTTAAAAAATCTATATTTATAATGTAATCGCTTAACGTAAATAGCCCTGCACTTATCATAAAAGCTTTAAAGAAAACACATTTACATTTCCTGTTTATGTTAATTTTCGTTTTATTACAATCCAACATAAGTTATAAGTTAGCACTCGATATATACCCGTTTGTTGAAAAAATGTTAGGAAAATTGAAAATTGTAGGAAAGGTAAGATTAGCTGCTCTCCAAAAAACTACAGCTAGTCAATTATTAGCTTTAGCTAGCAAGCTAATGTCTAAACTAGTCAAGTACTGGCTGCAGCTAGCAAGCTTATGTCTAAACTAGTCAAGTACTGGCTGCAGCTAGCAAGCTAATGTCTAAACTAGTCAAGTACTGGCTGCAGCTAGCAAGCTAATGTCTAAACTAGTCAACTACTGGCTGCAGCTAGTTGCCACTTGGCTGCCTATTGTTGATGGCCCATCTTCGTGCAGACACAGGGGCTGATGGATCTGTTATAAACCTCCAAGTACCGGCAGCAGCCTATTAGAAAGTATCCGTGTACTTTTAGCGTTAAACTATGGGTATGAGAAGTCAATAAGCGACAAGTCAGCTAAATGGAAACCCGCCACGGTCATCGAATGGCGAAATAAACAACACGCTGGCTTGAACGTAAAAACTTTATCACAACTAAATGACATCAACATCAAAGGACAGTATCCATTTAACATCTTCATCCACAATACAACAGCTTCCACAATATAGCCTAATCCACAATACAACATCCACAATACAACATCATCCACAATACAACCTCATCCACAATACAACCTCATCCACAATACAGCCTCATACACAATACAACATCCACAATACAACCTCATCCACAATACAGCCTCATCCACAATACAGCCTCATACACAATACAACATCCACAATACAACAGCCACGATACAACATCCACAATACAACCTCATCCACAATACAGCCTCATACACAATACAGCCTCATACACAATACAACATCCACAATACAACATCCACAATACAACATCCACAATACAAAATCATCCACAATACAACCTCATCCACAATACAGCCTCATACACAATACAACATCCACAATACAACAGCCACGATACAACATCCACAATACAACCTCATCCACAATACAGCCTCATACACAATACAGCCTCATACACAATACAACATCCACAATACAACATCCACAATACAACATCATCCACAATACAACATCCACAATACAACATCCACAATACAACATCCACAATATAACATCATCCACAATACAGCCTCATACACAATACAACATCCACAATACAACATCCACAATACAACCTCATACACAATACAACATCCACAATACAACATCCACAATACAACCTCATCCACAATATAACATCATCCACAATACAGCCTCATACACAATACAGCCTCATACACAATACAACATCCACAATACAACATCCACAATACAACATCATCCACAATACAACATCCACAATACAACATCCACAATACAACCTCATCCACAATATAACATCATCCACAATACAGCATCATACACAATACAACATCCACAATACAACATCCACAATACAGCCTCATACACAATACAACATCCACAATACAACATCCACAATACAACCTCATACACAATACAACATCCACAATACAACATCCACAATACAACATCATCCACAATACAACATCCACAATACAACATCCACAATACAAACTCATTCACAATACAACATCCACAATACAACATCATCCACAATACAACATCCACAATACAACATCATCCACAATACAACATCATCCACAATACAAACTCATCCACAATACAACATCCACAATACAACATCATCCACAATACAACATCCACAATACAACATCCACAATACAAACTCATTCACAATACAACATCATCCACAATACAACATCCACAATACAACCTCACCCACAATACAGCCTCATACACAATACAACATCATCCACAATACAACATCATCCACAATACAACATCCACAATACAACAGCCACGATACAACATCCACAATACAACCTCATCCACAATACAACCTCACCCACAATACAGCCTCATACACAATACAACATCATCCACAATACAACATCCACAATACAACATCATCCACAATACAACCTCATCCACAATACAACCTCATCCACAATACAACCTCATCCACAATACAGCCTCATACACAATACAACATCCACAATACAACCTCATCCACAATACAGCCTCATCCACAATACAGCCTCATACACAATACAACATCCACAATACAACAGCCACGATACAACATCCACAATACAACCTCATCCACAATACAGCCTCATACACAATACAGCCTCATACACAATACAACATCCACAATACAACATCCACAATACAAAATCATCCACAATACAACCTCATCCACAATACAGCCTCATACACAATACAACATCCACAATACAACAGCCACGATACAACATCCACAATACAACCTCATCCACAATACAGCCTCATACACAATACAGCCTCATACACAATACAACATCCACAATACATCATCCACAATACATCATCCACAATACAACATCCACAATACAACATCCACAATACAACCTCATCCACAATATAACATCATCCACAATACAGCCTCATACACAATACAACATCCACAATACAACATCCACAATCCAACCTCATACACAATACAACATCCACAATACAACATCCACAATACAACATCATCCACAATACAACATCCACAATACAACATCCACAATACAAACTCATTCACAATACAACATCCACAATACAACATCATCCACAATACAACATCCACAATACAAACTCATCCACAATACAACATCCACAATACAACATCATCCACAATACAACATCCACAATACAACATCCACAATACAAACTCATTCACAATACAACATCATCCACAATACAACATCCACAATACAAACTCATTCACAATACAGCCTCATACACAATACAACATCATCCACAATACAACATCATCCACAATACAACATCCACAATACAACCTCACCCACAATACAGCCTCATACACAATACAACATCATCCACAATACAACATTATCCACAATACAACATCCACAATACAACATCCACAATACAACATCCACAATACAACATCCACAATACAACATCCACAATACAACATCCACAATACAACATCCACAATACAACATTATCCACAATACAACCTCATCCACAATACAACAACATCCACAATACAACCTCATCCACAATACAACAACATCCACAATACAACAACATCCACAATACAACATTATCCACAATACAACATCCACAATACAACATCCACAATACAACATCCACAATACAACATCCACAATACAACATCCACAATACATCATCCACAATACAACATCCACAATACAACATCCACAATACAACATCCACAATACAACATCCACAATACATCATCCACAATACAACATCCACAATACAGCCTCATACACAATACAACATCCACAATACAACATCCACAATACAACCTCATACACAATACAACATCCACAATACAACATCCACAATACAACATCATCCACAATACAACCTCATCCACAATACAACATCCACAATACAACATCCACAATACAACATCATCCACAATACAACATCCACAATACAACATCATCCACAATACAACATCATCCACAATACAACCTCATCCACAATACAACATCCACAATACAACATCCACAATACAACATCATCCACAATACAACATCCACAATACAAACTCATCCACAATACAACATCCACAATACAACATCATCCACAATACAACATCCACAATACAACATCCACAATACAAACTCATTCACAATACAACATCATCCACAATACAACATCCACAATACAAACTCATTCACAATACAGCCTCATACACAATACAACATCATCCACAATACAACATCATCCACAATACAACATCCACAATACAACCTCACCCACAATACAGCCTCATACACAATACAACATCATCCACAATACAACATTATCCACAATACAACATCCACAATACAACATCCACAATACAACATCCACAATACAACATCCACAATACAACATCCACAATACAACATCCACAATACATCATCCACAATACAACATCCACAATACAACATCCACAATACAACATCCACAATACAACATCCACAATACATCATCCACAATACAACATCCACAATACAGCCTCATACACAATACAACATCCACAATACAACATCCACAATACAACCTCATACACAATACAACATCCACAATACAACATCCACAATACAACATCATCCACAATACAACCTCATCCACAATACAACATCCACAATACAACATCCACAATACAACATCATCCACAATACAACATCCACAATACAACATCATCCACAATACAACATCATCCACAATACAACCTCATCCACAATACAACATCCACAATACAACATCCAAAATACAACATCATCCACAATACAACATTCACAATACAAACTCATCCACAATACAAATTCCACAATACAACATCATCCACAATACAACATCATCCACAATACAACCTCATCCACAATACAACATCCACAATACAACATCCACAATACAACATCATCCACAATACAACATCATCCACAGTACAACATCCACAATACAACCTCACCCACAATACAGCCTCATACACAATACAGCCTCATACACAATACAACATCCACAATACAACAGCCACGATACAACATCCACAATACAACATTCACAATACAAACTCATCCACAATACAAATTCCACAATACAACATCCACAACACAACATCATCCACAATACAACATCCACAATACAACACACACAATACAACCTTATCCACAATACAACATCCACAATACAACATCCACAATATAACATCCACAATACAACATCCACAATACAACATCCACAACACAACATCATCCACAATATAACATCCACAATAAAACATCCACAATACAACATCCACAACACAACATCATCCACAATACAACCTCATCCACAATACAACATCCACAATACAACATCCACAATACAACATCATCCACAATACAACATTCACAATACAAACTCATCCACAATACAAATTCCACAATACAACATCATCCACAATACAACATCATCCACAATACAACCTCATCCACAATACAACATCCACAATACAACATCCACAATACAACATCATCCACAATACAACATCATCCACAGTACAACATCCACAATACAACCTCACCCACAATACAGCCTCATACACAATACAGCCTCATACACAATACAACATCCACAATACAACAGCCACGATACAACATCCACAATACAACATTCACAATACAAACTCATCCACAATACAAATTCCACAATACAACATCCACAACACAACATCATCCACAATACAACATCCACAATACAACAGACACAATACAACCTTATCCACAATACAACATCCACAATACAACATCCACAATATAACATCCACAATACAACATCCACAATACAACATCCACAACACAACATCATCCACAATATAACATCCACAATACAACATCCACAATACAACATCCACAACACAACATCATCCACAATACAACATCCACAATACAACATCCACAACACAACAACATCCACAATACAACATCCACAACACAACAACATCCACAATACAACATGATCCACAACACAGCCTCGTACAGCTTTCATCTAGGCTTTTAAACTTGACGGTCTAGTCAATATCACATTTCTTGCTTTTATTTTCATAAAAACTCGGCAGCTATTTTTAGGAACCATGATAATACAAGTTGCTTTATTTAGAATTAGTGTTAATTGCGAAATTGATTTTCCTGTTACATCGTAAAACAAGCAGTTTACATTCAGCAACATCGGTCGTGTTAACCATTTTCTGCCTGATGAATATTTTCCTTTGTATTCTCCGATAGCTGTAGACTCCATGAAATGTTATTTCATGGCACTTATTCTTCCAGTTATTGATTTATTTTGAACAAGTCAATTTTCCCATATTCTATTTTCTCTTAAAGCAGTGTTAAAATATGTTTTGTTTTGATAAACAAATACTCATGATTATTTTTTTTTACATAAAAATAGTTGTATAAACAGCCATACAGGGCAGCAATGCTTGTCTCAGGATCCTTCACCCACTAATGCACCAACCTTTCTATTTCTAAACTTGTGTTAGTTACCTGTATTCAAATTAATTTTCTCTTACACTCTGATATGTCTCGTAGGGCCAAGAATCAACATAAAATTTGAAGACATTTATATAATTCAGTCATTAATCAACAGGAATATATTAGAAATAAATTATGAATAGGCACGAATCTACTAGGCTGTATATTGTTATCACAAACACATTCATCTCCGGCTAACAAAGACTACTCATTCCGCTTTTGTTTTTAAAAAACCGCCCAACAACTCAAAGATGACGGTTAATTGCCCCTTGTCACACGTTTGGCGTCACGGTCGCCTAGCAACCAGGGAGAAAATCCTATAAAGCTGGATGAGAGAGTGACAGAGATCTGCAGCTTCTTGGCCACAATTTACTATTTTTGGTGGGGACAAATCGATAGTGAAAGGCCATGGAGATCGGTATATCATTGGGTGGGGAGGGGTGGGGATTGTCATACGTTCCTGAACCAACGCTCAGATTTGTCACGGAACGCATGACAAATCGGCCGTCTACAAGATAATATTTTTAAATTTTATCATCGAACTCTTGACAAATCGGCCGTCTACAAGATAATATTTTAGAAGTTTATCATGGAACTCTTGACAAATCGGCCGTCTAGAAGATAATATTTTTAAATTTTATCATCGAACTCTTGACAAATCGGCCGTCTAGAAGATAATATTTTTAAATTTTATCATCGAACTCTTGACAAATCGGCCGTCTACAAGATAATATTTTAGAAGTTTATCATGGAACTCACGACAAATCGGCCCTCTACAAGATAATATTTTTAAATTTTATCATGGAACTCAACATTAACAACAGTCTAGAAGATAATATTTAAAATGTTATCATGAAACTCATGAAAAATAGGCCATCTAGAAGATCATATTTTTAAATTTTATCATGGCACTCATGAACAAGTATCACAACATAAAAACAACCGACACATGGATGTAGATGAACAAATATCACAACATAACAACAACCGACACGTGGATGTAGATGAACAAATATCACAACATAACAACAATCGACACGTTGATGTAGATGAACAAGTATCACAACACAACAACAACCGACACATGGATGTAGATGAACAAGTATCACAACATAACAACAACCGACACGTGGATGTAGATGAACAAGTATCACAACACAACAACAACCGACACATGGATGTAGATGAACAAGTATCACAACATAACAACAACCGACACGTGGATGTAGATGAACAAGTATCACAACATAACAACAACCGACACATGGGTGTAGATGAACAAATATCACAACATAACAACCGACACGTTGATGTAGATGAACAAGCATCACAACATAACAACAACCGACACATGGATGTAGATGAACAAATATCACAAAATAACAACAACCGACACATGGATGTAGATGAACAAATATCACAACATAACAACAACCGACACATGGATGTAGATGAACAAGTATCACAACATAACAACAACCGACACATGGATGTAGATGAACAAGTATCACAACATAACAACAACCGACACATGGATGTAGATGAACAAATATCACAACATAACAACCGACACGTTGATGTAGATGAACAAGCATCACAACATAACAACAACCGACACATGGATGTAGATGAACAAATATCACAAAATAACAACAACCGACACATGGATGTAGATGAACAAATATCACAACATAACAACAACCGACACGTGGATGTAGATGAACAAGTATCACAACATAACAACAACCGACACATGGATGTAGATGAACAAATATAACAACATAACAATAACCGACACGTGGATGTAGATGAACAAGTATCACAACATAACAACAACCGGCACATGGATGTAGATGAACAAATATCACAACATAACAACAACCGACACGTGGATGTAGATGAACAAGTATCACAACACAACAACAACCGACACATGGATGTAGATGAACAAGTATCACAACATAACAACAACCGACACATGGATGTAGATGAACAACTATCACAACACAACAACAACCGACACATAATCAGACCGGCTCTCCGGCAGCGAGTCATTTAAAAACCAAAAACCAGCTGCCGGTGATATAGACTTTGAGAAAGAAAGGACCGGCTGCCGGCTAGCTAGACGGTAATTGAAAAGAACATCCAAGATCCCTTGCCATCTATATTTAGTAACAGTCAATAATCTCCTGTGGCAGGTTAATAGGTTCCAAGTTCCGGACCTGACGATAACTCGGCCGGTACTGGCAGTAATGGATCTGGTAAGACGAGAAAAAAGCCAGTTTGGGATGATGGAATTTTTCATTAATCTTTCTAGGAAGTCATGTTGTCAAAAGCAACGTGACGTCAGTTTGCTGTGCGTGGTATTAGTCTTAGTGGCGTCAGTGATAGGGAGTGAGTTAGTGGCGTCAGTGATAGGGAGTGAGTTAGTGGCGTCTGTGATAGGGAGTGAGTTAGTGGCGTCAGTGATAGGTATTGTTGGTGTTATCAGCCCTTGTGTTTGTTAACGTAATGAACGGAACACATTCTACTACATGTTCTATACTGACGGAGTAAGCGTCTGAAGTAGTATAGTAGGTCGTGTTTGGGTCGTAAGAGGAGGAGGAGGCGAGGGGGAGGAGGAGGAGGAGGAGGAGGAGTGATTGATTATTTTGACCGTTATTGATTGATTTTTGCCCACCTGTTGCATATTTTGACCGTTATTGGTTGATTTTTGCCCACCTGTTGCATATTTTGACCGTTATTGATTGATCTGACCACTTGTTGACCAAAACGATTATCATAGAGGAGGAGGAGGTTATTGTTTTGATCAATTGATCGATATATTGACCAGTTGACCAACTGACCACTTGAGCTATTGTTTTATTAATGGTTAAATAATAATGTTATACATTTTGTTGACCAGTGGACCAACTGACCAGTAGTTGACCAGATGATCAGTTTATCGGTTGTTGACCAGTTGCCCATTTGTTGGTTGTTTTTATTGACCTGGACGACAGTCCGGCTTTAACAGTATATCGTAAAATAGTATTTCACCACCCTCCAGTGAGGGTGTGGGTGGGGGTGACGCGGGTGAAACCCGGGGTCGGGTGGGGGAGGTGGTAGCAGGTGGTACCCCTTCCCTTTGTGTGTTGCAATCTCATTCTCCCTTTGTCTGAAGTCTGTGTGACCATGTCCTTTTGTGTGCCGCTACTCGCGTCATACACAAAGGCAGGTGCTGTACCCCATTGTCTAATCCAACTCACGCGCCTTTACTATCGATTTTTTTAAAGTCATGTTTAAACATGATGACCGTATAAAATCTTTGTTGAATAGGCCTGGTGGATGTCGAATTCTACTCGTCTTAATATAAAGAGATACAACTCGTGCCAACAGCCGGGCGGTTATTGCCCCCTTCCTGGTTTCTACTTGGTTGTTGTGTTTATGGCTGGCCGTTTATTTACACACAAACACACACACACAACTTACACACAACTTATATCACAACAAAAGACTTCTTATATTTTATGAATTTATTTCAACTTTCTCCAAGTCATCAAACGCTTTTAAAATATCATATCTCAGGGCGAGTAAACGTTCAAAGGCTATACGAGAGAGATTTATTCCAGAATTATTAGGAAATTTAAGATCTGTACCATCCATAAGATCTCTAAGATTTAAAGTGTTTTTGTTCATGAATTGACTAACGATAGCTACTTTATAACCACTGTCATTCGTCGTTCGTATTTCCGTCACTTTATTACTATTCCGGGCGACAAGTAACCAATCTTCACTAGACATCTTGAAAGCGCCGAAATAAACGTTTATAAGTAGTCCCAATAAGTGCAAGTGTTAAACGTGATATAAGTCGATCGTTAATATATTGTCGAGCCGGTGACGGTGAAAAAGGGTGGAGAATAAGTTTTAGGCTAGCTCCCCGAACTTTCTTCAAAACAAAATAAACCGCGTATAACCCACAGCTGTTGGTTACAATGTCTTGCAAAACTCTTGAATTGTAAACGAATGGTCTGTTTGAATTATTTTTTATAAAAGCCAAAATGGCGGGTTCACGCGGTGGTAATCCAAAACTATCGAAATAAGTAAATTGCGATAGACCATTGAAAAAAAGACCAACCCAGTGGCTGCCTTCATCCTTGGACGAATCTAAATTTATAATGAACACCGCTTGCTTCGTTCTATCGATACGAGTAGGTAGTTGATCGCACGCTACAACACCAAAGAGATTTGTGCGTTGTACAAATAAATCTGCGGTCAGTATACTTTGTAGTTCTCTTGTGTTCATTTTCGTCTATAGGCCGCTTTAGGCGGTGTAATCTGTCAACACTTGCCTCGTTTTTGAAATTTCTAACACCGAATCTAGTTCAGCATACGCAATAACTTGAATCGGTTCAGTTGTAACTTGTGAAAATTTAAGTTCAATAGAAACAGGTCCAGATTTAGCCAATTCAAATTGTTCACCATCCAAAAGACTGGGGCTTAAATCAAAAGCAAACAAGGTATAGCCGTTCTTAAAGTGTTTATAGTCTATTCCATTCCCAGCATCTTTTCCAACCATACCCAGAGAGAGGTTACTATTGAAAAATGCTCTAATGGCTTGATTCCTATCAAAGTCCATGACCAGTGGTTTTCCCGATAACGATCGTCCATCAACGCTTACATTTAAATACGTCAAGTGAAAATGTTGAAAATTGAAGGGGTTTTTTGTGTAACTACCATTAAAGGCTGTAGAGGCGACTAGTCCGAGGACTAATCGGGTGGGTGTTTGACTCATATACAAATTGTCTTGATTGTGACTTAACATTCCTTTCGGTATAGCAAAGGTCTTTATAACAACGCGTTTAAAAGGATATTTTGCATTCATTCTCGTTAAAGCCTTTTCATGCGCGATAGAAATCGCCGGGTTAAGTCTGGCCTTTCTAACCACCAATGTTGCGTGCGTTATCATCGCTTTATACCCCTTGTTTTGGTCTGCTGTCAAGAGAGTGAAACTGTCTTTTGCGGGTGTAAGTTTAATTTTAATGTCAACCCCATTCAGCATATAGCGATCTTGGGTGAAAATGTCAGAGTGTATACGTCCCATCATATCGATCTCATGACTTTCACCAGCGGTGGTGCGGCGAATCCTATACCCATCATTATTGTCATCTTTGAACTCCTCGAAATGATGGGGTGTGTCCATCGCATATAGAGCGGCCGATAGAGACCCATTCTTGGCATCTTCCCCGTAATTTAACGTAGCCTCCAGATAGGCGCGATACGGATAGGTGTTCTCACTAGCGGTGATTAGTGTGTCGTTGAGAGAAATATCCACTTGGGAAAATAAACTGTGCAAAAAATAATTGACTGGTGCAACATCAGAGTCCACTGATATGGGATCACCATTCGCTAAGGTCACCTTAGCGCGCACGTGTAAATACGTGTTGAACAAATCTAGATAGTCTTCACTGTTGCCAGAAATTGCAAATTCTATAGGTGCACTTTGTGCCAAGGATGCGAGGGGGTGTATTTCAACAAATTGACCCTCCTCGACGGCAGTTTGTGTCGGGGGTATACTAAATAAATCCAATCCAGAATGTAAGCACTCACATGAACTTGGATGAATAAGAGCCATGGTTAAGCAAATATATCTGAATACTTGGGATGTTTCTTCTTTCGCTTAGCACACGCCTTCGAATGATTGTGACTTGATCTGTGTGCTAGTTTTATTCGTTTTTCAAAGGGTTCACCTGGTGGTCTCGACAGCGCGCGCTTTCTTCTCAATCCGCTTCCTGATTGGTTTTGTCCCAGGTGATCAACGGCGCCTTGTAATAAACGATGTCCAGCTTCTTTGGCGTGTTCTTTAAACGATTCTCCAATGTTTCTTCCCGCTAATGCATCGTTTGCAACATGCAACCCGGTACTAACACCTTCTCTGAGTAAAGCCTTACCTCCCGTCTTTATCCAAGGGAGGACCATTCGACCTAGACCACTAAAGAAACTACCAATACCGTGTCCTCTCTGATTTCTTCCACCGATAAAAATTGGTAAACCATGACCGTACTGGTTACAGTAAAAATCTTCGTACAATTTAGGGTTTCGATGTAAAAGGGTATGTTTCACCATGGTGTGAGTTATTCCAGATCGAAATGTTTACGTGTTCTAAAATGGAGTGTCAACACTGACGTTCCACTTGTGAATGAGAGAGATTGTCCCAACTCATCGCATAAAAGTATTTCCACTGTGTCGAATGAAAAGCGGTTCAGGGGGATGTAGTGGGGTTTGTCGTAAATACGAAAAACGGAACTTGGTTTCTTCTCAACGATCGGTACGGTCCGAAGCAAAGGGACCATTACATCTCCAACCGGTCTCGCTTCTACGAGGTCACAATAGACGAATACAATTTTTACTTCGTCTTCCTCGATATGTTTCTCTGTAACTTTACCCGGAACAATCATATAGGCGTTCAACCAGTCACGGAACAGTACTTTCTATTCCCGATGCAACTACTTTGACGACAATTTTCTTAAATCCCTTATTACAGTCTGAAATTATAATTTCCACTTTTCGTTCATCTACATCTCTTTTTAATAGTTTTTTTATAGCGTTGACAAGCAGGTCGATGTTTTGGTATTTGGTCTGGCGTAAGCCAAATAGAAAAAGGTTAACGTCTGCACCTTCTTTGATGGAATGATACTGGAGCCAAACTTCATGTTCTCTAATCATACAAAATGCATTCGGCATTTGAATCTCGACCAGACCAACCTCATAGTGCGAATTCACATCGATAGTCTGTGGTAATTTAACGAAGAAATGTCCAGCCTCATTGTCTGGAAATACATTTGGTGATGCATTGCTAGGCAGGGTGACATAAAAACTCATTGTAAAATTTTGGTTCTTGCAATGGTTGGGTTAGGTAAAATATAACCGAGACAGCTGGATAACAACACGACCCAAAGTTTTCCCTCTTTGTCGTCGAGTGTTCCACGCGTCAAATTAAATAGTGAAAAAGCGATGACGACAAAGAGGGAAAACTTTGGGTCGTGTTGTTATCCAGCTGTCTCGGTTATATTTTACCTAACCCAACCATTGCAAGAACCAAAATTTTACAATGAGTTTTTATGTCACCCTGCCTAGCAATGCATCACCAAATGTATTTCCAGACAATGAGGCTGGACATTTCTTCGTTAAATTACCACAGACTATCGATGTGAATTCGCACTATGAGGTTGGTCTGGTCGAGATTCAAATGCCGAATGCATTTTGTATGATTAGAGAACATGAAGTTTGGCTCCAGTATCATTCCATCAAAGAAGGTGCAGACGTTAACCTTTTTCTATTTGGCTTACGCCAGACCAAATACCAAAACATCGACCTGCTTGTCAACGCTATAAAAAAACTATTAAAAAGAGATGTAGATGAACGAAAAGTGGAAATTATAATTTCAGACTGTAATAAGGGATTTAAGAAAATTGTCGTCAAAGTAGTTGCATCGGGAATAGAAAGTACTGTCCGTGACTGGTTGAACGCCTATATGATTGTTCCGGGTAAAGTTACAGAGAAACATATCGAGGAAGACGAAGTAAAAATTGTATTCGTCTATTGTGACCTCGTAGAAGCGAGACCGGTTGGAGATGTAATGGTCCCTTTGCTTCGGACCGTACCGATCGTTGAGAAGAAACCAAGTTCCGTTTTTCGTATTTACGACAAACCCCACTACATCCCCCTGAACCGCTTTTCATTCGACACAGTGGAAATACTTTTATGCGATGAGTTGGGACAATCTCTCTCATTCACAAGTGGAACGTCAGTGTTGACACTCCATTTTAGAACACGTAAACATTTCGATCTGGAATAACTCACACCATGGTGAAACATACCCTTTTACATCGAAACCCTAAATTGTACGAAGATTTTTACTGTAACCAGTACGGTCATGGTTTACCAATTTTTATCGGTGGAAGAAATCAGAGAGGACACGGTATTGGTAGTTTCTTTAGTGGTCTAGGTCGAATGGTCCTCCCTTGGATAAAGACGGGAGGTAAGGCTTTACTCAGAGAAGGTGTTAGTACCGGGTTGCATGTTGCAAACGATGCATTAGCGGGAAGAAACATTGGAGAATCGTTTAAAGAACACGCCAAAGAAGCTGGACATCGTTTATTACAAGGCGCCGTTGATCACCTGGGACAAAACCAATCAGGAAGCGGATTGAGAAGAAAGCGCGCGCTGTCGAGACCACCAGGTGAACCCTTTGAAAAACGAATAAAACTAGCACACAGATCAAGTCACAATCATTCGAAGGCGTGTGCTAAGCGAAAGAAGAAACATCCCAAGTATTCAGATATATTTGCTTAACCATGGCTCTTATTCATCCAAGTTCATGTGAGTGCTTACATTCTGGATTGGATTTATTTAGTATACCCCCGACACAAACTGCCGTCGAGGAGGGTCAATTTGTTGAAATACACCCCCTCGCATCCTTGGCACAAAGTGCACCTATAGAATTTGCAATTTCTGGCAACAGTGAAGACTATCTAGATTTGTTCAACACGTATTTACACGTGCGCGCTAAGGTGACCTTAGCGAATGGTGATCCCATATCAGTGGACTCTGATGTTGCACCAGTCAATTATTTTTTGCACAGTTTATTTTCCCAAGTGGATATTTCTCTCAACGACACACTAATCACCGCTAGTGAGAACACCTATCCGTATCGCGCCTATCTGGAGGCTACGTTAAATTACGGGGAAGATGCCAAGAATGGGTCTCTATCGGCCGCTCTATATGCGATGGACACACCCCATCATTTCGAGGAGTTCAAAGATGACAATAATGATGGGTATAGGATTCGCCGCACCACCGCTGGTGAAAGTCATGAGATCGATATGATGGGACGTATACACTCTGACATTTTCACCCAAGATCGCTATATGCTGAATGGGGTTGACATTAAAATTAAACTTACACCCGCAAAAGACAGTTTCACTCTCTTGACAGCAGACCAAAACAAGGGGTATAAAGCGATGATAACGCACGCAACATTGGTGGTTAGAAAGGCCAGACTTAACCCGGCGATTTCTATCGCGCATGAAAAGGCTTTAACGAGAATGAATGCAAAATATCCTTTTAAACGCGTTGTTATAAAGACCTTTGCTATACCGAAAGGAATGTTAAGTCACAATCAAGACAATTTGTATATGAGTCAAACACCCACCCGATTAGTCCTCGGACTAGTCGCCTCTACAGCCTTTAATGGTAGTTACACAAAAAACCCCTTCAATTTTCAACATTTTCACTTGACGTATTTAAATGTAAGCGTTGATGGACGATCGTTATCGGGAAAACCACTGGTCATGGACTTTGATAGGAATCAAGCCATTAGAGCATTTTTCAATAGTAACCTCTCTCTGGGTATGGTTGGAAAAGATGCTGGGAATGGAATAGACTATAAACACTTTAAGAACGGCTATACCTTGTTTGCTTTTGATTTAAGCCCCAGTCTTTTGGATGGTGAACAATTTGAATTGGCTAAATCTGGACCTGTTTCTATTGAACTTAAATTTTCACAAGTTACAACTGAACCGATTCAAGTTATTGCGTATGCTGAACTAGATTCGGTGTTAGAAATTTCAAAAACGAGGCAAGTGTTGACAGATTACACCGCCTAAAGCGGCCTATAGACGAAAATGAACACAAGAGAACTACAAAGTATACTGACCGCAGATTTATTTGTACAACGCACAAATCTCTTTGGTGTTGTAGCGTGCGATCAACTACCTACTCGTATCGATAGAACGAAGCAAGCGGTGTTCATTATAAATTTAGATTCGTCCAAGGATGAAGGCAGCCACTGGGTTGGTCTTTTTTTCAATGGTCTATCGCAATTTACTTATTTCGATAGTTTTGGATTACCACCGCGTGAACCCGCCATTTTGGCTTTTATAAAAAATAATTCAAACAGACCATTCGTTTACAATTCAAGAGTTTTGCAAGACATTGTAACCAACAGCTGTGGGTTATACGCGGTTTATTTTGTTTTGAAGAAAGTTCGGGGAGCTAGCCTAAAACTTATTCTCCACCCTTTTTCACCGTCACCGGCTCGACAATATATTAACGATCGACTTATATCACGTTTAACACTTGCACTTATTGGGACTACTTATAAACGTTTATTTCGGCGCTTTCAAGATGTCTAGTGAAGATTGGTTACTTGTCGCCCGGAATAGTAATAAAGTGACGGAAATACGAACGACGAATGACAGTGGTTATAAAGTAGCTATCGTTAGTCAATTCATGAACAAAAACACTTTAAATCTTAGAGATCTTATGGATGGTACAGATCTTAAATTTCCTAATAATTCTGGAATAAATCTCTCTCGTATAGCCTTTGAACGTTTACTCGCCCTGAGATATGATATTTTAAAAGCGTTTGATGACTTGGAGAAAGTTGAAATAAATTCATAAAATATAAGAAGTCTTTTGTTGTGATATAAGTTGTGTGTAAGTTGTGTGTGTGTGTTTGTGTGTAAATAAACGGCCAGCCATAAACACAACAACCAAGTAGAAACCAGGAAGGGGGCAATAACCGCCCGGCTGTTGGCACGAGTTGTATCTCTTTATATTAAGACGAGTAGAATTCGACATCCACCAGGCCTATTCAACAAAGATTTTATACGGTCAACATGTTTAAACATGACTTTAAAAAAATCGATAGTAAAGGCGCGTGAGTTGGATTAGACAATGGGGTACAGCACCTGCCTTTGTGTATGACGCGAGTAGCGGCACACAAAAGGACATGGTCACACAGACTTCAGACAAAGGGAGAATGAGATTGCAACACACAAAGGGAAGGGGTACCACCTGCTACCACCTCCCCCACCCGACCCCGGGTTTCACCCGCGTCACCCCCACCCACACCCTCACTGGAGGGTGGTGAAATACTATTTTACGATATACTGTTAAAGCCGGACTGTCGTCCAGGTCAATAAAAACAACCAACAAATGGGCAACTGGTCAACAACCGATAAACTGATCATCTGGTCAACTACTGGTCAGTTGGTCCACTGGTCAACAAAATGTATAACATTATTATTTAACCATTAATAAAACAATAGCTCAAGTGGTCAGTTGGTCAACTGGTCAATATATCGATCAATTGATCAAAACAATAACCTCCTCCTCCTCTATGATAATCGTTTTGGTCAACAAGTGGTCAGATCAATCAATAACGGTCAAAATATGCAACAGGTGGGCAAAAATCAACCAATAACGGTCAAAATATGCAACAGGTGGGCAAAAATCAATCAATAACGGTCAAAATAATCAATCACTCCTCCTCCTCCTCCTCCTCCTCCCCCTCGCCTCCTCCTCCTCTTACGACCCAAACACGACCTACTATACTACTGTCTGATGTTTTGAGGCGGCTGTTGGTGTTGGATGTTATGTGGCGGTGGTCGGGGGTGGGGGTGGTAGTTGAATAGGGAAGAGGATTCTTTTCCTGTCTTGCAGCTATCCAACGCATAAGTTTGGAGGTCTCGTCCCAAGTCTGCTGTCATGACGTCACTATGTCGCCATCCTTCAACTTTAAACTTTAATTCATCTCATGCTGTCATGACGTCACTATGTCGCCATCCTTCAACTTTAAACTTTAATTCATCTCATGATTTCTTAGCAAAGATCAGGTTTTGATCGGATTTAAAAAGATGCCACGATATTTTAATTGAAATTTTTTCCTTTTCTGGTTTTATTACCAACACTAAAACTAGGAAACATGACCTATTCACATGAGTCCAAGTTTCTAGAACTGTCTGTAACACGACACTAGACCGCCAGACGATACCCGTTGGCGGCTGACGTCATATTTATTCCAGTCTGGTCCAGCAAGGCCTTAACGAAACCGGAAGTCGTGTTGTTGTTATAGCTGACCTTACAACAAAAAGTCGTGTTGTTGTTATAGCTGACCTTACAACAATGAGTCGTGTTGTTGTTATAGCTGACCTTACAACAAAAGTCGTGTTGTTGTTATAGCTGACCTTACAACAATGAGTCGTGTTGTTGTTATAGCTGACCTTACAACAATAAGTCGTGTTGTTGTTATAGCTGACCTTACAACAATGAGTCGTGTTGTTGTTATAGCTGACCTTACAACAATGAGTCGTGTTGTTGTTATAGCTGACCTTACAACAATGAGTCGTGTTTAATCTCAACTTTTTTCTCCCAATGAAACTCTCCTATCATCTTCGCTGCGGAGTTTATCTCCAGCGAAAGAAATGCTAATGAAGTTGACCAAACGACATGGCGACATTCAGCAGGCCAGCATCTGGACATCATGTGACTTGATGAACCAACCGGCACCCAACACAAATAACGCCCGCCGCTTCTTCTGGGTTAAGCTTAATGTTTTTTGGTCAGATCCTATTTATTGAAGATCTAGGGAATGCTTCATTAGCGTTAGTTGGCCTACGTTTACTAGAGTTATTTTGTCTACCTTTAGTAGAATGAGGTGGCTTACGTTTAGAAGACTTCGGTTAGTTAGTCTATGCTAACTAGAGTTTAAGACGGTCAAGTGCTATCAGGACTTTTGTAATGAGAGAGAGTGGAGGCGTGCATATATATATATATATATATATATATATATATATATATATATATATATATATATATATATATATATATATATATATATATATATATATATATATATATATATATATATATATATATATATATATATGTATGTGATATATATAAACATGTAAGTATGCATGTATGTTTATACGTATGTATTGGCTACCCCCCATCCCACAACCCGCCGGATACGTCACTGGTCTGCATTATTGTTATTTGTTTAGCCTGCGTTGGGTGAAGTAGAGTATTCAAACAGCTCCAAAGAGTACATTATTATTCTATAAATCATTAAAGCAATCAATCGCATCAACGGATCCGCTTTCACCTCAAAGAAATATTCAACGAAGGTCATTGCCTGTTCCTAACTAGTAAAAAAATATCTAAACACAGTCTGGCTGAAGGAAGCTTGGCAAATCGGGGGAAGAAAATCAATGAAACCATGGTATTTAGATCAATTGATACAATAGCTGACGTCACAGCCTACGTCATTCAGAGGTTCTTTTTTTCAATCCTTCTATAAATAGAAATTTCCTTTTATATCACAATTCCGACAACCAATATTTTTAATCTTGATTTGTTTTCTTTCTTTTGTTATGTAAATATTTATTTGGCCGGTCTCGCCTTATTTTTTTTACTTTCCTGGTCAGCTTTAGCACTCATTGATGATGGAAGAGTTGTAGAGGAGATTTTTATTCCAGATTTTTGTTTGCATGCTTTTGGATTTTGTTTACACCATCTATTATTGAATGTCGTTTTACACCATCTATTATTGAATGTCGTTTTACACCGTCTTTTATTGAATGTCGTTTTACACCGTCTTTTATTGAATGTCGTTTGACACCGTCTTTTATTGAATGTCGTTTGACACCGGTTTGAAGGAAATATGTGTAAGGAGAGTTTAAACACAAGTACCACACAAGTGGACACATCTCCACAAGTACCACACAAGTGGACACATCCCCCACAAGTATCACACAAGTGGACACATCCCCCACAAGTACCACACAAGTGGACACATCCCCCACAAGTACCACACAAGTGGACACATCCCCCACAAGTACCACACAAGTGGACACATCCCCCACAAGTACCACACAAGTGGACACATCCCCCACAAGTACCACACAAGTGGACACATCCCCCACAAGTACCACACAAGTGGACACATCCCCCACAAGTATCACACAAGTGGACACATCCCCCACAAGTACCACACAAGTGGACACATCCCCCACAAGTACCACACAAGTGGACACATCCCCCACAAGTATCACACAAGTGGACACATCCCCCACAAGTACCACACAAGTGGACACATCCCCCACAAGTACCACACAAGTGGACACATCCCCCACAAGTACCACACAAGTGGACACATCCCCCACAAGTACCACACAAGTCGACACATCCCCCACAAGTACCACACAAGTGGACACATCCCCCACAAGTACCACACAAGTGGACACATCCCCCACAAGTACCACACAAGTGGACACATCCCCCACAAGTACCACACAAGTGGACACATCCCCCACAAGTACCACACAAGTGGACACATCCCCCACAAGTACCACACAAGTGGACACATCCCCCACAAGTACCACACAAGTGGACACATCCCCCACAAGTATCACACAAGTACCACACAAGTGGACATATCCCCCACAAGTACCACACAAGTGGACACATCCCCCACAAGTACCACACAAGTGGACACATCCCCCACAAGTACCACACAAGTGGACACATCCCCCACAAGTACCACACAAGTGGACACATCCCCCACAAGTACCACACAAGTGGACACATCCCCCACAAGTACCACACAAGTGGACACATCCCCCACAAGTACCACACAAGTGGACACATCCCCCACAAGTACCACACAAGTGGACACATCCCCCACAAGTACCACACAAGTGGACACATCCCCCACAAGTATCACACAAGTGGACACATCCCCCACAAGTACCACACAAGTGGACACATCCCCCACAAGTACCACACAAGTGGACACATCCCCCACAAGTACCACACAAGTGGACACATCCCCCACAAGTACCACACAAGTGGACACATCCCCCACAAGTACCACACAAGTGGACACATCCCCCACAAGTACCACACAAGTGGACACATCCCCCACAAGTATCACACAAGTACCACACAAGTGGACATATCCCCCACAAGTACCACACAAGTGGACACATCCCCCACAAGTACCACACAAGTGGACACATCCCCCACAAGTACCACACAAGTGGACACATCCCCCACAAGTACCACACAAGTGGACACATCCCCCACAAGTACCACACAAGTGGACACATCCCCCACAAGTACCACACAAGTGGACACATCCCCCACAAGTACCACACAAGTGGACACATCCCCCACAAGTACCACACAAGTGGACACATCCCCCACAAGTACCACACAAGTGGACACATCCCCCACAAGTATCACACAAGTGGACACATCCCCCACAAGTACCACACAAGTGGACACATCCCCCACAAGTACCACACAAGTGGACACATCCCCCACAAGTACCACACAAGTGGACACATCCCCCACAAGTACCACACAAGTGGACACATCCCCCACAAGTATCACACAAGTACCACACAAGTGGACACATCCCCCACAAGTACCACACAAGTGGACACATCCCCCACAAGTACCACACAAGTGGACACATCCCCCACAAGTACCACACAAGTGGACACATCCCCCACAAGTACCACACAAGTGGACACATCCCCCACAAGTATCACACAAGTACCACACAAGTGGACACATCCCCCACAAGTACCACACAAGTGGACACATCCCCCACAAGTACCACACAAGTGGACACATCCCCCACAAGTACCACACAAGTGGACACATCCCCCACAAGTACCACACAAGTGGACACATCCCCCACAAGTACCACACAAGTGGACACATCCCCCACAAGTATCACACAAGTACCACACAAGTGGACACATCCCCCACAAGTACCACACAAGTGGACACATCCCCCACAAGTACCACACAAGTGGACACATCCCCCACAAGTATCACACAAGTGGACACATCCCCCACAAGTATCACACAAGTGGACACATCCCCCACAAGTACCACACAAGTGGACACATCCCCCACAAGTATCACACAAGTGGACACATCCCCCACAAGTACCACACAAGTGGACACATCCCCCACAAGTATCACACAAGTACCACACAAGTGGACATATCCCCCACAAGTACCACACAAGTGGACACATCCCCCACAAGTATCACACAAGTGGACACATCCCCCACAAGTATCACACAAGTGGACACATCCCCCACAAGTATCACACAAGTGGACACATCCCCCACAAGTATCACACAAGTACCACACAAGTGGACACATCCCCCACAAGTACCACACAAGTGGACACATCCCCCACAAGTATCACACAAGTACCACACAAGTGGACACATCCTCCATTCTTTACAATGAGTCGCAAGGAAAATATTTCTATCGGAAAGTATCGGAAATCAATGACTCAAGTAGAAAAAGCTCATGAAAAGTTTTGGAGAAAAGATAATTTTGTCAATTATTTTAGTGATCAATCTGAGCAAACAGTACAACATAAACAGGTAGCGGAACAGTTGACTGTAAACTATCAAACGATACCACCTTCAACTATCAAACGATACCACCTTCAACTATCAAACGATACCACCTTCAACTATCAAACGATACCACCTTCAAGTATCAAACGATACCACCTTCAAGTATCAAACGATACCACCTTCAACTATCAAACGATACCAACTTCAACTATCAAACAATAGTACCTTCAACTATCAAACGATACCACCTTCAACTATCAAACGATACCACCTTCAACTATAAACGATACCACCTCAAACTATCAAACGATACCATTTTAAACCAGCAAACAAAACCATTTTAAAACACAAGCAAACAATACCACTTTAAACCTGCAAAAAATACCACTTTAAAACACAAGCAAACAATACCACTTTAAACCTGCAAAAAATACCACTTTAAAACACAAGAAAACAATACCGTCTCTCGATAGACGTAAGGTTGAAAGATGCAAACAAAAACATCAGTAATATGACACTTCATCATTAATGTGATACTTCATCAGTAATGTAATACTCAGAGAGAAGAAAAACTTAATGAAAGATGTCAGTTCATCAAAGAATATTTCCCAACATATTTCCCGATCCTACCAAAATGATTAGAACGGGCAGATTCTTCTTCGTTCTAAACTTACAGTGTCGGGATTCCTCCAACACAATTAACTCTACGTGTCAACTGGCCAATTTTAGGACGTTGACTCCAATTTCAGCCTGCTTTTCTTTTTGGTTTTGCTTCTGTAGACTTTGTCCAACCAAGAACAAACTACAGGGCAACACTTCTCTTTACCGACTCGACCATACCATCACCGAATAGGCAAATGATCCAACCAACATTATTAGAACAAGTAGATGGGCCAAGCAAAATATTCTCAAACTTAGATGTTTGCGAGCAAAATTACTTGAAATTGTTTGCAATATTCGAGCTTTCTCGACAAAAGTATTCCACTAAGCATATTTGATAAACAGACCCAAAAAAAATTCCACCAAATTATTTGTTTATCCACAGGCAAAGAATCGCACCAGAACAATGTAGTAGTGCACAAAGAGCAGGTCTCACACTTGGAAAACAAAGGGGGCGAGAAGACCAAAGTAGAGGAGAAGGAAGAGAAAGGTGAGACCATTTGTTCGTTTCTCCTTGACAGAGTATACCCGGAAGAGAAATTTATGTTTTTTCCGATATACGGAAGTGATGCTTTACTGTATTTCCTCTTTCTAAAATGATGAAAACATATTTTGAACACAATAACTTGAATACGGTTTCAGTTTGGTGGACTCAACTTCAAATATTTGTATTAGATCCTAGATGCATGTTTCTATCACTTGTTAGAAATTTCCGGCAAACGGAAGTGGCACTTTACTTTCAGTTTCTTTAAAAACCTTTTGATAAATTTATATCATACAGCAGCATATTCTAAGAGCTTTTCGCCCCAATGTGATGTCTAAGAAAACTTACGGTTTTGTCATAAACGTTTCTACCAAACTGGTGTCACTGTTATACACGGTGGCGTCACTGTTATACACGGTGGCGTCACTGTTATACACGGTGGCGTCACTGTTATACACGGTGGCGTCACTGTTATACACGGTGGCGTCACTGTTATACACGGTGGTGTCACTGTTATAGACGGTGGCGTCACTGTTATAGACGGTGGCGTCACTGTTATAGACGGTGGCGTCACTGTTATACACGGTAGCGTCACTGTTATACACGGTGGCGTCACTGTTATACACGGTGGCGTCACTGGGATGGTGCGGTAACTGTGTGCCCCCCCCTCCACCCTCCCTCTAACAGTTATTGCATTTTCGGTTTCTCTTCACCCCTTTCCCAATTATTCGGTTCTTTTTCATAAGACAGTGTTTTGAAAGTAAATTTCTCGAGTTCGTGTCACTCTCTAAATAGTGTCACCAGGATCGCCGCCGTTGTTTTGGCATATTGCTGGAACATGTTGTTTGGACAAGTCCCTGGAACATGTTTGTGCATGTTGCCCGAACATGTCTCACCAAGTGTGTGTACATTGTGTAGTTTTCTGTTTATCTTCTTACAGTGGTAGATGCAAAGACAGGAAACGTTATTGCTGACGTCAAACAGACCGTAAAAGAAGAAAGTTCCGGAAGCGCCAAGCCCGAGACGATAGTAAAAACTAAAGTGGACATTCCTTCAGAGGGGATCCACAAGACCTTCGTCGAGGTAGGGCATTTCTTGTGCATGTTGTAGTCATTCCTTTCTTGTGCATGTTGTAGTCATTCCTTTCTTGTGCATGTTGTAGTCATTCCTTTCTTGTGCATGTTGTAGTCATTCATTTCTTGTGCATGTTGTAGTCATTCCTTTCTTGTGCATGTTGTAGTCATTCCTTTCTTGTGCATGTTGTAGTCATTCCTTTCTTGTGCATGTTGTAGTCATTCCTTTCTTGTGCATGTTGTAGTCATTCCTTTCTTGTGCATGTTGTAGTCATTCCTTTCTTGTGCATGTTGTAGTCATTCCTTTCTTGTGCATGTTGTAGTCATTCCTTTCTTGTGCATGTTGTAGTCATTCCTTTCTTGTGCATGTTGTAGTCATTCCTTTCTTTTACATGTTGTAGTCATTCCTTTCTTTTCCTTGTAAATGGTGTATTAAATTTAGTCGATAGCGGCGGTTGTGTGAGGATGGGGGGGGGGGGCTAATGGGGAGGCTTCTCCAGATCTGACTGTTGGAGGGCCACCTCACCATAACGGGCTACCAGAGCATTTAATTAAGTTACTCTTTGTTCCCGTCTAAAACTCTACATTAGACAAACAAAGCAAAACGGCAGATGAAGTAGAACTATTATGTTTCTTGACCTCGGTACATGAAGGGATGATGTGGTCAGCACTTTGCCAAGCCATCCTTACGTTCCCCAAAGTAAGTTGGGTGCCCATCAGAGTTAGGACGTCCTTACGTTCCCCAAAGTAAGTTGGGTACCCATCATAGCTAGTACGTCCTTACGTTCCCCAAAGTAAGTTGGGTACCCATCAGAGTTAGGACGTCCTTACGTTCCCCAAAGTAAGTTGGGTACCCATCAGAGCTAGTACGTCCTTACGTTCCCCAAAGTAAGTTGGGTACCCATCATAGCTAGGACGTCCTTACGTTCCCCAAAGTAAGTTGGGTACCCATCAGAGCTAGGGCGTCCTTACGTTCCCCAAAGTAAGTTGGGTACCCATCATAGCTAGGACGTCCTTACGTTCCCCAAAGTAAGTTGGGTACCCATCAGAGCTAGGGCGTCCTTACGTTCCCCAAAGTAAGTTGGGTACCCATCAGAGCTAGGGCGTCCTTACGTTCCCCAAAGTAAGTTGGGTACCCATCAGAGCTAGGGCGTCCTTACGTTCCCCAAAGTAAGTTGGGTACCCATCAGAGCTAGGGCGTCCTTACGTTCCCCAAAGTAAGTTGGGTACCCATCAGAGCTAGGGCGTCCTTACGTTCCCCAAAGTAAGTTGGGTACCCATCAGAGCTAGGGCGTCCTTACGTTCCCCAAAGTAAGTTGGGTACCCATCAGAGCTAGGGCGTCCTTACGTTCCCCAAAGTAAGTTGGGTACCCATCAGAGCTAGGGCGTCCTTACGTTCCCCAAAGTAAGTTGGGTACCCATCAGAGCTAGGACGTCCTGCAAGTCCGAACCTTCGGGCCAGCATTTAAACGATCTACTATTCGAGAACGTCGTCCCAATTGTTGTATATAACGTCCCAATTGTTGTATGTAACGTCCCAATTGTTGTATATAACGTACCAATTGTTGTATGTAACGTCCCAATTGTTGTATATAACGTCCCAATTGTGTATGTAACGTCCCAATTGTTGTATATAACGTCCCAATTGTTGTATGTAACGTCCCAATTGTTGTATGTAACGTTCCAATTGTTGTATATAACGTCCCAATTGTTGTATGTAACGGTGTAACAAAGCTATCAAAATAGATCAAGGAATCAATGAAATTCTTCACCGTGATATAGCAGAGTTTTATTAAATTTGTCGAATTATGAGAAATATATTTACAAGAGAAAAGTTTCATCGACTACAGAATATGGTGTCAGCTGCCGATACATTATTTCATCAAACATCTGACCATTGTATCGGCTGAACTAAAAAAAGTTATTTTCTGATTTGAAAAAATGTGTTTTTCCCAACTGCATTGTCTGATAGATTTCAACAGACTGTGTCAAGAGCTCCATAAAATAGCAAATACTAAAGCCTTAGATGGGTACTAGAAAAAGATTCTTTCATTTCCTACATTCAACTCTAACTTCCCGTGTGTCTTTTACTGCGGAAATGGCACCAGGCGCGAACTGTATCCATTTGACAAGCACTTGCTTATCATCGATTGGCTGAATCCTACTTTCTGTAAACAGAACACGATCAAATTAATCAGACTTGTGATGAATGGGCTTGGAGCTTGATGCAGTGACGTCATATCGCGTCATTACTTTCCCAGGGGAGATAACTTGGCCCAAGTTCAAGCTAATACATTCTTTGACGTGAAGAGCATAGCAAGTGTGTCGTCATAAATATGCTCACATAATCTATTTTAAGCTGGTGCTCTAGTTAGTATAGGGCAAAAAAATTTTATACATTTTGACAGTTTTGTTGTTGTGTTTTAATAATAAATGGTAGCAATGTAGTTGTGCGTGAATGCACTGATCGAGCGTGTTTAATAGAATAAAAAAGAACCTGACATGTGATGAAAGGCAGAAGACGTTATTTTAATTATTTAACTTTTCTAAAATAAAAGTATTGCTTGGAGGGCCCAGTAATAATATGCTTAGCTCTTGGCATGGAATCTAAAACCGCCGAATAAGAGTAAAATGTGCTAGAAATCTCAGAGATTTTTAAAGACTAGAAATCCTAAAATAACCTGATCGATTGGACGTATAAAAATGTTGTAGCTCAGTTTTGCCAGCCGCCTCCCACGCACCTTCAGGCGGTGTTCACACGGGGCGACTAGACGGTACCAAGAGGACATCATTTTATGGCATTTTTCATGAATATTTCAATCATGATTTGATTGGTTTATTGTAGTGACCTACTTGTAATCTTGTGGGGAAAATGTATCTTTGCATATGTTATCATCGAATGGGTTTTATTACACACATATTTATTGGGCCGCATACATAATTGAATGGCCCTCTTTTGAGATGTGTAGAGCAGTATCGTGTGAAGAGCTAGTTGATCAAATCTGTGCCGCCAACTTCCCGCCCACATTTTGCTATTTTCAGTTGCATCGATTGGTCAGGAACTGGGAGCCTCTTTCTGGTAGGGGAGGGGGGGTGTGACGAGGGTGGGAGATTGTGGGTGGGAGAGCTTCTACAGTACACCTGGTGGATAGGGGGGGGGGGGGGCATTCTGTGAGAAGGGAAAGAAATTGTTTCTGCAATACAAGGGGTGGGTCAATTGTTTTCTACGAGGAGGGGATTTTTCCTCTGGTGTGTGGGGTTGGGTTATGTAATTTTATGCTGTACATGATGGATTATTACTGGATCGAAGGTTTACATCATGTCTAACTTGAAGGCTTGTCTAGTCTCGTTTGTACAGCGGTCTAGTGGTCTACGAGGTAGAATTGTCTAAAGGTCTTATTTGCAGATTTTTTAAGGACTGACTTTAGCGTAGTTTCAAAGACTAGTTTTGAGGCTTGCCGAATAGTCTAGTTTGTAGAGGTCCAAATATTCTAGAATTAAGTCGTTTCAATTTGTAGTTTTCTTGAACTTTGTCCTAGCTTACTTTTACTGATTGTCAAATGTTAAAGATGTAGGGGTTAATTCTCGTCAAATGTTAAAGATGTAGGGGTTAATTCTCGTCAAATGTTAAAGATGTAGGGGTTAATTCTCGTCAAATGTTAAAGATGTAGGGGTTAATTCTTGTCAAATGTTAAAGATGTAGGGGTTAATTCTCGTCAAATGTTAAAGGGATAGTTAAAGATGTAAGGGTTAATTCTCGCTCGAAAAAAAGCAGGTTTGACTAAGTCCTGTGCTTAGATTAGGGGTCGTCCATAAATGACGTCACACTTGTAGGAGGAGGGGGGTCCGTAATTTTGTGACGGTGTGTGATGAGGGGGAGGGGGGTTCAGCGGGTGCAACGTCACACTTTTGCATTATAAAAAAGCAATTTTAGAAAACGGATTTTAGACGTTATTTCGCGTTTTAGAAAACTGTTTAAATATATTGTAATAGGAATTGATTAAAAGACTCTATTTTGACAGAGTTCAGACAAGATTTAGGAAAAATATCGATGTTTAAAAAAAATTCAACTGCAGTTTTGAGGGGGAGGGGTTGTAGGCTGAGGTGTGACGTCATTTTAGGGGGGGGGGTCTGGCGTTTTGTGACGATGTGTGACGGATCGGAGGGGGGAGATAAAGATCGTCAAAAAAAACGTGACGTTATTTATGCATAACCCCTTATTTGTTTGATTTCAAGAGATCTGGAAACTTCGGACACAAAAAGCGGAGAAAAAGTTATAACTCAATAATTAAGTTCAGGTTTATCCTTGGTCTCATGCCCTTCTGTGCTGCCATTAAAGCCAGAATTAGGAGATTGCTGTCTGGCTAACTTGGTGAAGATATGCCTGACAAATCTGGTTTAAAATCGATACTAGCTTTCCTTCGTATTGATTTTATATACGTCTCACAACAATGGATGTTGGCGTAAATTTCCGTTAAACATCATCACCTGATGTTTTGATGTATAAGAACCATCGTATAAGTTCAACACATCATTAGACAGACAATTAAGTCATAAGGAGATGTGAGTTGTTATGACCAGATGGCCCCCCACCCCCCCCTCCCATCCACCCACTGAAAATAGTCCATTTCAAAGTTGAACATAACAGTTTAGCTTGGTGCTCCGATAAACACAACATTGACTGATGCTTATGTTAACCCAACATTATAGACCTATGCTTATGTTAACCCAACATTATAGACCTATGCTTATGTTAACCCAACATTATAGACCTATGCTTATGTTAACCCAACGTTAAAGACCTATGTTTATGTTCACCCAACGTTATAGATCTATGTTTATGTTAACCCAACATTATACTATAATTGATTGATGCTTATGTTAACCCAACATTATAGACCTATGCTTATGTTAACCCAATATTATAGACCTATGCTTATGTTAACCCAACATTATAGACCTATGCTTATGTTAACCCAACATTATAGACCTATGTTTACGCTGAGTTTAACCCAACAATATAGACCTATGCTTATGTTGAGTTTAACCCAACATTATAGACCTATGTTTACACTGAGTTTAACCCAACATTATAGACCTATGCTTATGTTAACCCAACATTATAGACCTATGTTTACACTGAGTTTAACCCAACATTATAGACCTATGTTTACACTGAGTTTAACCCAACATTATAGACCTATGCTTATGTTAACCCAACATTATAGACCTATGTTTACACTGAGTTTAACCCAACATTATAGACCTATGTTTACACTGAGTTTAACCCAACATTATAGACCTATGCTTACGCTGAGTTTACCATTGTACCCACAGGAAGCTGGCAGTGATGGCGTGCAGGCACCAGAACCTGAGCTGACACCTGCAGACATGGCCGAGTACCTGTACACAACCCAACAGTTCGAGGCCTTCTACTCGGCACTGGACAGGCTGGTCAACCAATCCAAGGTATCAAATGCTGGTGTTTAACTAGTTCATCCTACTGCTCCAATGGGACGATATAGTTTGAGATATTGTATAGTTTGGTGGGTCTAACTTTACAGCTGAATCTATCTGTTATTGTGCCAGTGTGCTATAGTTTGGTGGGTCTAGCTCTACAGCTGAATCTATCTGTTATTGTGTCAGTGTGCTATAGTTTGGTGGGTCTAGCTCTACAGCTGAATCTATCTGTTATTGTGTCAGTGTGCTATAGTTTGGTGGGTCTAACTCTACAGCTGAAACTGTTATTGTGCCAGTGTGCTATAGTTTGGTGGGTCTAGCTCTACAGCTGAATCTATCTGTTATTGTGTCAGTGTGCTATAGTTTGGTGGGTCTAACTCTACAGCTGAATCTATCTGTTATTGTGCCAGTGTGCTATAGTTTGGTGGGTCTAACTCTACAGCTGAATCTATCTGTTATTGTGTCAGTGTGCTATAGTTTGGTGGGTCTAACTCTACAGCTGAATCTATCTGTTATTGTGTCAGTGTGCTATAGTTTGGTGGGTCTAACTCTACAGCTGAATCTATCTGTTATTGTGTCAGTGTGCTATAGTTTGGTGGGTCTAACTCTACAGCTGAATCTATCTGTTATTGTGTCAGTGTGCTATAGTTTGGTGGGTCTAACTCTACAGCTAAATCTATCTGTTATTGTGTCAGTGTGCTATAGTTTGGTGGGTCTAACTCTACAGCTGAATCTATCTGTTATTGTGTCAGTGTGCTATAGTTTGGTGGGTCTAACTCTACAGCTGAATCTATCTGTTATTGTGTCAGTGTGCTATAGTTTGGTGGGTCTAACTCTACAGCTGAATCTATCTGTTATTGTGTCAGTGTGCTATAGTTTGGTGGGTCTAGCTCTACAGCTGAATCTATCTGTTATTGTGCCAGTGTGCTATAGTTTGGTGGGTCTAACTCTACAGCTGAATCTATCTGTTATTGTGTCAGTGTGCTATAGTTTGGTGGGTCTAACTCTACAGCTGAATCTATCTGTTATTGTGCCAGTGTGCTATAGTTTGGTGGGTCTAGCTCTACAGCTGAATCTATCTGTTATTGTGTCAGTGTGCTATAGTTTGGTGGGTCTAACTCTACAGCTGAATCTATCTGTTATTGTGTCAGTGTGCTATAGTTTGGTGGGTCTAATTCTACAGCTGAATCTATCTGTTATTGTGTCAGTGTGCTATAGTTTGGTGGGTCTAACTCTACAGCTGAATCTATCTGTTATTGTGCCAGTGTGCTATAGTTTGGTGGGTCTAACTCTACAGCTGAATCTATCTGTTATTGTGCCAGTGTGCTATAGTTTGGTGGGTCTAACTCTACAGCTGAATCTATCTGTTATTGTGCCAGTGTGCTATAGTTTGGTGGGTCTAACTCTACAGCTGAATCTATCTGTTATTGTGTCAGTGTGCTATAGTTTGGTGGGTCTAACTCTACAGCTGAATCTATCTGTTATTGTGTCAGTGTGCTATAGTTTGGTGGGTCTAACTCTACAGCTGAATCTATCTGTTATTGTGTCAGTGTGCTATAGTTTGGTGGGTCTAACTCTACAGCTGAATCTATCTGTTATTGTGTCAGTGTGCTATAGTTTGGTGGGTCTAACTCTACAGCTAAATCTATCTGTTATTGTGTCAGTGTGCTATAGTTTGGTGGGTCTAACTCTACAGCTGAATCTATCTGTTATTGTGTCAGTGTGCTATAGTTTGGTGGGTCTAGCTCTACAGCTGAATCTATCTGTTATTGTGTCAGTGTGCTATAGTTTGGTGGGTCTAACTCTACAGCTGAATCTATCTGTTATTGTGTCAGTGTGCTATAGTTTGGTGGGTCTAGCTCTACAGCTGAATCTATCTGTTATTGTGCCAGTGTGCTATAGTTTGGTGGGTCTAACTCTACAGCTGAATCTATCTGTTATTGTGTCAGTGTGCTATAGTTTGGTGGGTCTAACTCTACAGCTGAATCTATCTGTTATTGTGCCAGTGTGCTATAGTTTGGTGGGTCTAGCTCTACAGCTGAATCTATCTGTTATTGTGTCAGTGTGCTATAGTTTGGTGGGTCTAACTCTACAGCTGAATCTGTTATTGTGCCAGTGTGAGTTTAACAACTGAATGTATGGTTTCTGCAGATGTCACCAGAAGATGCTGAGATCTACGCCAAAACTGTCGCTGTTGAATACGAGAGGCTGCAGCTTGCAGATTTTGAAGAGAAAGTTTTCGCTGAGAAGAGAATGTACCCTAAGGTACAGTTGACAAATTGTTTGTTGGGCGGTTTAATTATAATTTGATGCGCTCTACATCACCTGTCTTAGTTCAGTTTCCGGACCAAAACCGGTAGAAGATTCTGAGTTCACCCAGCTTTAATGGGTACTTAACATTTTTCAGTACGCTCTACCTGAGGACGTGTACATCCCCAACTCTAACCTTGACCTACTGAGCAGCCCAAATATGGCTAACGAAGAGCTTATTGCAATGAATGAGTTGGCTGGTTATCCTTATGGTAAGTCTGTCAAGTCTTTATCATCTGTGACATTTTCTTATCATTTTAAAGCCTGACATTTTATCATAATTTTAAAGACTCACAATATCTCTATGACCTTTGCATCACTAGATGTGAGCTCCATTAAAGCCTGACAATATCTCTATGACCTTGGTATTACTAGATATGAGCTCCATTAAAGCCTGACAATATCTCTATGACTTTTGCATCACTAGATGTACGCTCCATTAAAGCCTGACAATTTCTCTATGACCTTTGCATCACTAGATGTGAGCTCCATTAAAGCCTGACAATATCTCTATGCCCTTTGCATCACTAGATGTGAGCTCCATTAAAGCCTGACAATATTTCTAAGACCTTTGCATCACTAGATGTGAGCTCCATTAAAGCCTGACAATATCTCTATGCCCTTTGCATCACTAGATGTGAGCTCCATTAAAGCCTGACAATATTTCTATGACCTTTGCATCACTAGATGTGAGCTCCATTAAAGCCTGACAATATTTCTATGACCTTTGCATCACTAGATGTGAGCTCCATTAAAGCCTGACAATATTTCTATGACCTTTGCATCACTAGATGTGAGCTCCATTAAAGCCTGACAATATCTCTATGACTTTTGCATCACTAGATGTGAGCTCCATTAAAGCCTGACAATATATATATGACCTTTGCATCACTAGATGTGAGCTCCATTAAAGCCTGACAATTTCTCTATGACTTTTGCATCACTAGATGTGAGCTCCATTAAAGCCTGACAATTTCTCTATGACCTTTGCATCACTAGATGTGAGCTCCATTAAAGCCTGACAATATCTCTATGACTTTTGCATCACTAGATGTGAGCTCCATTAAAGCCTGACAATATATATATGACCTTTGCATCACTAGATGTGAGCTCCATTAAAGCCTGACAATTTCTCTATGACTTTTGCATCACTAGATGTGAGCTCCATTAAAGCCTGACAATTTCTCTATGACCTTTGCATCACTAGATGTGAGCTCCATTAAAGCCTGACAATTTCTCTATGACTTTTGCATCACTAGATGTGAGCTCCATTAAAGCCTGACAATTTCTCTATGACCTTTGCATCACTAGATGTGAGCTCCATTAAAGCCTGACAATATCTCTATGACCTTTGCATCAATAGATGTGAGCTCCATTAAAGCCTGACAATATCTCTATGACCTTTGCATCAATAGATGTGAGCTCCATTAAAGCCTGACAATATCTCTATGACCTTTGCATCACTAGATGTGAGCTCCATTAAAGCCTGACAATATCTCTATGACCTTTGCATCAATAGATGTGAGCTCCATTAAAGCCTGACAATATCTCTATGACCTTTGCATCAATAGATGTGAGCTCCATTAAAGCCTGACAATATCTCTTTGACCTTTGCATCAATAGATGTGAGCTCCATTAAAGCCTGACAATATCTCTATGACCTTTGCATCAATAGATGTGAGCTCCATTAAAGCCTGACAATATCTCTATGACCTTTGCATCACTAGATGTGAGCACCATTAAAGCCTGACAATTTCTCTATGACTTTTGCATCACTAGATGTGAGCTCCATTAAAGCCTGACAATTTCTCTATGACCTTCGCATCAATAGATGTGAGCTCCATTAAAGCCTGACAATATCTCTATGACCTTTGCATCAATAGATGTGAGCTCCATTAAAGCCTGACAATATCTCTATGACCTTTGCATCAATAGATGTGAGCTCCATTAAAGCCTGACAATATCTCTATGACCTTTGCATCACTAGATGTGAGCTCCATTAAAGCCTGACAATATCTCTATGACCTTTGCATCAATAGATGTGAGCTCCATTAAAGCCTGACAATATCTCTATGACCTTTGCATCAATAGATGTGAGCTCCATTAAAGCCTGACAATATCTCTATGACCTTTGCATCACTAGATGTGAGCTCCATTAAAGCCTGACAATATCTCTATGACCTTTGCATCACCAGATGTGAGCTCCACTAAAGCCTGACAATATTTCTATGACCTTTGCATCACTAGATGTGAGCTCCACTAAAGCCTGACAATTTCTCTATGACCTTTGCATCACTAGATGTGAGCCCGGCTGAGCAGTATCTGATGCAGCAGCAGGAAATTGCTAATCTTGGCAACGAGATCAACCTCAATGAATTTTTGACAGCTCTGTGGAACGAGGCTTATGGGAAAGGTGAGTTTAAATATCTGCCCTCTCCTGAGTTCAAATATCTGCCCTCTCCTGAGTTCAAATATCTGCCCTCTCCTGAGTTCAAATATCTGCCCTCTCCTGAGTTCAAATATCTGCCCTCTCCTGAGTTCAAATATCTGCCCTCTCCTGAGTTCAAATATCTGCCCTCTCCTGAGTTCAAATATCTGCCCTCTCCTGAGTTCAAATATCTGCCCTCTCCTGAGTTCAAATATCTGCCCTCTCCTGAGTTCAAATATCTGCCCTCTCCTGAGTTCAAATATCTGCCCTCTCCTGAGTTCAAATATCTGCCCTCTCCTGAGTTCAAATATCTGCCCTCTCCTGAGTTCAAATATCTGCCCTCTCCTGAGTTCAAATATCTGCCCTCTCCTGAGTTCAAATATCTGCCCTCTCCTGAGTTTAAATATCTGCCCTCTCCTGAGTTCAAATATCTGCCCTCTCCTGAGTTTAAATATCTGCCCTCTCCTGAGTTCAAATATCTGCCCTCTCCTGAGTTCAAATATCTGCCCTCTCCTGAGTTCAAATATCTGCCCTCTCCTGAGTTTAAATATCTGCCCTCTCCTGAGTTCAAATATCTGCCCTCTACTGAGTTTAAATATCTGCCCTCTCCTGAGTTTAAATATCTGCCCTCTCCTGAGTTTAAATATCTGCCCTCTCCTGAGTTTAAATATCTGCCCTCTACTGAGTTCAAATATCTGCCCTCTCCTGAGTTTAAATATCTGCCCTCTCCTGAGTTCAAATATCTGCCCTCTCCTGAGTTCAAATATCTGCCCTCTCCTGAGTTCAAATATCTGCCCTCTCCTGAGTTCAAATATCTGCCCTCTCCTGAGTTCAAATATCTGCCCTCTCCTGAGTTCAAATATCTGCCCTCTCCTGAGTTCAAATATCTGCCCTCTCCTGAGTTCAAATATCTGCCCTCTCCTGAGTTCAAATATCTGCCCTCTCCTGAGTTCAAATATCTGCCCTCTCCTGAGTTCAAATATCTACCCTCTGTCCTGAGTTCAAACATCTGCCCTCTCCTGAGTTCAAATATCTGCCCTCTCCTGAGTTCAAATATCTGCCCTCTCCTGAGTTTAAATATCTGCCCTCTCCTGCATTCAAATATCTGCCCTCTACTGAGTTTAAATATCTGCCCTCTCCTGAGTTCAAATATCTGCCCTCTCCTGAGTTCAAATATCTGCCCTCTCCTGAGTTTAAATATCTGCCCTCTCCTGAGTTCAAATATCTGCCCTCTCCTGAGTTCAAATATCTGCCCTCTCCTGAGTTCAAATATCTGCCCTCTCCTGAGTTCAAATATCTGCCCTCTCCTGAGTTCAAATATCTGCCCTCTCCTGAGTTTAAATATCTGCCCTCTCCTGAGTTCAAATATCTGCCCTCTCCTGCATTCAAATATCTGCCCTCTACTGAGTTCAAATATCTGCCCTCTCCTGAGTTCAAATATCTGCCCTCTCCTGAGTTCAAATATCTGCCCTCTCCTGAGTTCAAATATCTGCCCTCTCCTGAGTTCAAATATCTGCCCTCTCCTGAGTTCAAATATCTGCCCTCTCCTGAGTTTAAATATCTGCCCTCTCCTGAGTTCAAATATGTGCTCTCTCCTGAGTTCAAATATCTGCCCTCTCCTGAGTTCAAATATCTGCCCTCAACTGAGTTTAAATATCTGCCCTCTCCTGAGTTCAAATATCTGCCCTCTACTGAGTTTAAATATCAGCCCTCTCCTGAGTTTAAATATCTGCCCTCTCCTGAGTTTAAATATCTGCCCTCTCCTGAGTTTAAATATCTGCCCTCTCCTGAGTTCAAATATCTGCCCTCTCCTGAGTTCAAATATCTGCCCTCTCCTGAGTTCAAATATCTGCCCTCTCCTGAGTTCAAATATGTGCCCTCTCCTGAGTTCAAATATGTGCTCTCTCTCCTGAGATATGGAATACATGCATGCAAAATGTGACACCTTTTATGAAAATAGAATCCAGACTTCAGACATATTATGTATTCACTTTCTATATACTCTGGCTAACTATTCCAAACAATACATGCCAAATGAACCAGATGAACTGTGATTTTAAAACAGACAAAACATTGACACGGGTTGAAACATTTAACACAGGCACATTATTTTACAGAAATGTCCCCTTCCACGTTACCTGTAACAAATATTTTTCTTCTAAGCTTTGAAATAGTGGTATCAGGAAACCAGCAAATGCTTCTGTGTTTAATCAAGATAAATGATATATAGGTCTTCATCAAACCCATTTTAAAATACATAAAATAATTTTAAAATAAATTTTTAAATTGATTTTTAAATTAATTTTTAAATTAATTTGTTAATTAATTTTTAAATTAATTTTAAATTAATTTGAATCAAGGTTATAGAAATGTTGAGACCCATACACCTTGATGTTCTAATAATTTTTTTTTTAATTTCAAGGAAACGAAGAGGCACAAGAAATAGTTCGAATGCTTTATGAACGCGTTAGCCAGGACAATAATCCAGATGACATTGGCCAAATCAGGGACATTTTAGGTACAAGAAGTTTCTCATTCAGGTTGTTTGTGTAGCTGTCAGTGTTGGGCATTTTCTTACATAGCGTTATATATATATATATATATATATATACATATTTAAAGGTCAATCTGATGAATTGTAATTTCTAGTTCAAACAGTCGCTGATACATTGAATGATAAAGCTGCTGTGTTACCTACTGATGAAGACAAAGTTTTGAAACCAGCCCAAAAACAGCTCTTGAAAGAAAAAGTAGAAGCTGTAAAAAGCCTGGAGAAGGAAGAGGAACTCAAGAAACTGGCAACATCCAAGCTGGTGCAGGAAGTCAAGAATGATGTCAAACAGACAGAGAAACTTCAAGATGCTAAGTCAAGTAAGAGCGATTTTTTTTTTTAAATAAAAGTTTTTTATGTCAAGGGCTGCTTGTTTACTTATTTCAACATAAAACATCACATGTTAGATTTACTGTCATACTTTGTATGATCTAAGATTCATATACTTATAAACTTCCTAATGTATGCTTTTAAAAATGAAATGTGTAATAACAGTTATAAGTAATAACCATGGTCATAATATTGTCTAACTTTTCTACTTGCAGAATCACAGAAACTATAACTTCCACACGTCATGAAGACTTATCAAGAAATAAATTTAAATGAACGGAAAAAGTTGAAATATTTTTTTAGGAAACTTGAAAAATTCACACATTAAATTTAAAAATCTAGAAACAATTGTCAAACCTACTTGGCAAAAAACTTCTGTGTCAGAATTTTTAAAAGAGTTCAATGCTCAAATCTATTTTTGAATTTCTATTAATCAATATAAAAAAAATAATTTTTAAAAACTGAAGTTTTTTCAAAATGTTACCAAAACATGTCAGCATTTATTTTGATGTTTCAACCTAAAGGTGGTTTAATATTCAAAATGTAACATAAAAAAAAATGGATTTTGAGAAATTCAAGCACATTCTATCGACAGCTATCAATAAAAAAGCTTGTTATTTTAAAGTTATTTATTATTTATTTTATGAAATGGTCTAAATTTAAAAAAAAAAAGAAAATGGACAAATATTTATTGAGAAATTTTAATTTTTTAATGAATTTTGTTTTGGTTACATTGTCTAGATCTAGATCTAGATCTAGCTAGTAAAAACCAAGACAAAAAAGAAATAATATCCAGGAAACTGTAAATTTAAATTTCTTGTCTATCGTACCACCACCCTTGTTTGTACTTTTATATTGCTACATAGAATCTAGTACAACATGCTTTTTTTTTAAAAAAACAATGTGTACTTAAGATTTTTGTAACTGACTCCAAAAAGAGCTAAAAAATATCAATTTGAGTAGAATCTACATGTACATAAAACATCTGAATTGTTAATAGCTGACACTGATTAACTCCAGCACAAAAACATGTAGTGGTCAAATTGACTGGAAATACCAACATTTTATCGTGTACTTTCTGGCCATGATATCATTTATCGAGTACTTTCTGACCATGCTATTTGGATAAGAGTGTTTATACATTCCCCCCCCCCCCCCCCTCAACTCTTCAGCCTCCATTAGTGCGCTGCATTTGTTACTTGAGATAAAAGTTAATCTAAGTTAACACTCAATCTGTCAGCTAATTACCTACACGTTTATAATGTTAAACTCTGTTGAATTTGACAAAATGGATAGACAGTTACACAATAATAACTGTGTTTTTATGTCATGAATTTCAAAAGAAATGTCACAACTAAATGATAGTTTATTATATTGTGTTTGGCTTTTAGTTCTAACATTTTACCATTTGCATCGCTGCTTCCTAACAGAATGTCTAATGAACAGTAAGAAAAAAATGTAAAAGGTGTTCCCTCAAATTCTGCTGCTTGTTTGTTAGTGTTGTGTTGTACTTTCTTTCTGCCATTTTGTCAACAGCGGGTTGGTTGTCATTCTCAGTCAATTTGTGTCAACATGATAATGAGATTATCACAGATAAGGTTAGACAACCATTCACAGATAAGGCTAGACAACCATTCACAGATAAGGCTAGACAACCATTCACAGATAAGGCTAGGCAACCATTCACAGATAAGGCTAGGCAACCATTCACAGATAAGGCTAGACAACCATTCACAGATAAGGTTAGACAACCATTCACAGATAAGGCTAGGCAACCATTCACAGATAAGGCTAGACAACCATTCACAGATAAGGCTAGACAACCATTCACAGATAAGGTTAGACAACCATTCACAGATAAGGCTAGACAACCATTCACAGATAAGGCTAGGCAACCATTCACAGATAAGGCTAGGCAACCATTCACAGATAAGGTTAGACAACCATTCACAGATAAGGCTAGACAACCATTCACAGATAAGGCTAGACAACCATTCACAGATAAGGCTAGACAACCATTCACAGATAAGGTTAGACAACCATTCACAGATAAGGCTAGACAACCATTCACAGATAAGGCTAGACAACCATTCACAGATAAGGCTAAACAACCATACCAAATCTAGAGCTTGTCTAGTAATTTCAAAAAAAATATTTGACGGATGTTTTCAAAACCTTACATCAGCTTGAGAAATTGGCTTAGTCACTTAATACAGAGGGGCAGTTGACATTAGGTTGATGACATTTACTTTACAGTGATTGGGATAGTTGACATCAGCTTGATGACATTTATTGTACAGTGATTGGGATAGTTGACATTAGCTTGGTGACATTTATTGTACAGTGATTGGGATAGTTGACATTAGCTTGATGACATTTATTGTACAATGATTGGGATAGTTGACGACATTTATTGTACAGTGATTGGGATAGTTGACATTAGCTTGATGACATTTATTGTACAATGATTGGGATAGTTGACGACATTTATTGTACAGTGATTGGGATAGTTGACATTAGCTTGATGACATTTATTGTACAGTGATTGGGATAGTTGACATCAGCTTGATGACATTTATTGTACAGTGATTGGGATAGTTGACATTAGGTTGATGACATTTATTTACAGTGATTGGGATAGTTGACATTAGCTTGGTGACATTTATTGTACAGTGATTGGTATAGTTGACATTAGCTTGCTGACATTTATTGTACAATGATTGGGATAGTTGACGACATTTATTGTACAGTGATTGGGATAGTTGACATTAGCTTGATGACATTTATTGTACAATGATTGGGATAGTTGACGACATTTATTGTACAGTGATTGGGATAGTTGACATTAGCTTGATGACATTTATTGTACATTGATTGGGATAGTTGACAACAGCTTGATGACACTTAGCTACAGACAGCCTTAGAGATTTCAGTTGGTGTCGGTGTAAAATCAACTTTCAGTGAAAATATTTGCATCAGTTACGAGACAATTTTTTTTTTTTTTCTAATCGTATACCCCACACCACGAAATTGTTATTAAAAAAACTTTCGAACGATCCAAACAGAAGGTGGTGGCTAATGTGTCAATCAAAACAAAAATTTCCTGTACCTCCTTGAAAACAAATTAAAACGAAATACATAGAAATAATTTTAAGTAATCTCCATCTTCATATTTAACATCAGTAGTTCACTAATTTTCAAAATTTAGTTTCAATAACTTGAAAGACAAAAACTCAATAAATATTTTTCTATGTAAATAGAACAATAGCAGGCCCCATATGTTAAACAAGGAAAAACTATTTTAAGAAACCATTCAGCACATTCATTTAAAATCAATGAACATGAGATTTTAAAAATCCACAATGTTTCACCAATGTTGATTTCTTGTCTGCATGTCGTTGTGAATACTTTCTATCAGTTGTGTTCTCTCTTTTGGCAAACAAATATTGTCAATGAAAACTGGCATCTACTTTTTGTGGTGGGGGTAATCTTCTATTCGTTTACTATTTTTGTAAAGCATTGTTTTTCCATTTGTGGATTACTTTGTTTTCTCCCTTTTTAAGTTGAAATGTAAATAAATCAAACCACAAACTCATGTTGAAAGAAAAATTAATTTGACTGCCTCACTTGTAAAATGAAGAAAAATATGACAAAGCTTATTTTAAGAATAAAATGTTTTGTTTCGTCAATTGTTTTATTTCTACTTTAAATGAACACTTGGCTTTTATTTTATACTTCCCTGCCAATATTTTCAGATTTCTTTGACAAAACTGCAAGTTGGATTTTAATTTTATGAATACGAATTTCATAAATATTTCAATTCGTATTAGCGAAACGTCATTCTGTGATGGCTGACACAAAAAAAAAATGTCATACAATCGCAGTGTAAGCTTGCAGGTGAATCAGCAACTGACATTTTGAACATTTTTTCTCAGACAATATTTCTCCTCTGTAGCAGAGGCAGCATCGGGAATAGGTGTTGTCGGAGTCAGTCGTAGAATACGTAGTGCCGGAGTCAGTCGGAGAATACGTAGTGCCGGAGTCAGTCGGAGAATACGTAGTGTCGGAGTCAGTCGGAGAAATCGTAATGCCGGAGTCAGTCGGAGAATACGTAGTGTCTGAGTCAGTCGGAGAATACGTAGTGTCGGAGTCAGTCGGAGAATACGTAGTGTCTGAGTCAGTCGGAGAATACGTAGTGTCTGAGTCAGTCGGAGAATACGTAGTGTCGGAGTCAGTCGGAGAATAACCAGGTCCTTTCATACATCCATTCAAAAACCAGGTCCTGTCATACATCCATTCAATAACCAGGCCCTTTAATACATCCATTCA